>NC_134454.1:24686648-24754148 GCF_030867145.1 Opisthocomus hoazin | reverse complement strand
TGCCAACCCACTGGTATTAATGTGTCAAACACTGTAAAATTATTGTTGAGAGTGGTTTGCAGGTTCTTATCACAACCTTCTGTGAGAACCACACTTTGGAAACCACTGAACTAAAGAGATTATGCCATAAATGGCTACAAAATTTCTGTATGGATACTGTGCCTGTTCTAACCCCATGCAATGCAGGCTTGTCTGTTGTGCTCATAAGCCTGAATGTGTGAGCTAAACCACTGTTACCTTTAAACCAACACAAGAGGGTTTGTGCTTACCTTTCACCAGTTTAGCTAAATCAATTTATGTTAAAGCTGAAGGGCATTTCTGCCTAGTGCTCATTCAGTTTGTGCTTTGTAGGCTGCAATGGCTCCAGGTAGTTGTTTAATGTTAGTCAGGGTGTTAATTATGACAGTGAACTGTCTTTGGGTTAAGGAGGGGAATGAATTGCAGTCAAAATGCCCAGCTGAGTGACTGAACACTTTGAGATGTCCTAATGCAGGGACAGACTGCAAGTGAACGGGGTTAACTTCACCATACACATTGGCAAGCAGCTTTCTTAAAAAAAACCCAAACAAATAATGTAAAACTTTTAGACCAAAATTACATCCAGAGATCTAGCCAACTTTCAGATTACTTTTCTTAATATGGGAAGGTGATAATTATTTTTTGTAGGCAGGGTGAGTGATTTGGATTCTCCTGAGTCGGCATTGAGGTTCACTGGCCATTGTCTCATTTAAGCTTGGGAGACCAAAAACATACACTAAAAATACAAGGAAAAGACTTCTGGTTTCCTCCTGCAGCTGTAGAAGATAACACATACACCGTCTCGTGTTTTGCATGCGGATTAGTATTACAAGGTCTGTTTGATTAGGCACCTGCATTACCACCATCCACAAACAAAGTGAGTAGACTCCCTCCTTAAACAAGGCAAGAAATGGAGATCAAATCAGTCTGCCTTCTTAAGACTGCTGTTTGGGCAGTGAAGCTATAATTTTCTTCCTTAAATCAGTTACTTCAAGCTACGATAAAGGAAAACAATTAATCTGGATGGGCTCAGGAATGCAATTTAGAGGTGAAAGACTCCCTTTAATGTGTTTTTTAACCACATAAACTACTTTCTTTATGGGTAGTTGATATATCTCCATGTTGTACAGTGCATGGATGTGTAGTAATTCATTAGCAATGCAAGACAGTGTAGTAATTCTGAACTATTAGATCAGGTATTGGAAGCAATGCAGCTTCCATGCTACATTGCATGGTCTATGTCCAGCTGCTTAATCGCACTGTATCAGGACATACTAGTCTAGGAAAATTGCTGTATAAAAGTAAGTGTAGTCATTTCAAGTTCAGAATGAGTTTAATTCAGAGTTTTCTTGGGTGTTTCTCCAAAAAGTGACTGTGAAAGATAGGCAGGCAGTGAATTCAAGGGAAAATTAGGTGCCCTGGTACACTAACTTGTTCAACATCTGTTCCTGAAGCCAGTCAGCATTTGCAGGTTTGCCTTGCGTCTGTCTAAAGCTATGTGCTTCTGTTACCACTTTTCAAGTGCCTGTTTCTTCCTAGTGGCTTCACAAGCCCCTGAAGGAAGTGCTGAAATGTTGAGGCAGATGTGGTTCTTGCTCTGTAATCAAAATCAATAACTTAAAATACAAATGCCATCATTTGCTTGTTAGAATCTTCACAGAAACAAAAGAGTAAGGGTTAGTAATCTTCAGGTAAACTTAGTGATTGTGGAAGTAGCAAATGAAGATCTCTGGAGTTTCTCTGCTGCTAGTGAAGTGACTGAACAATGCATGAATGCCTCCCTTGCCTCTTTCCCTTCTACATGACAACCCTGTATAAGAGGATAGAGGCACTGGGAGAGAAGAGAAGGATTAGTTTCATTCTCCTGGCCATTCAGTTATTTATTGTTCCTTGTAATAAATGGTTTACATTTATTGTTTCTGAGAAGTGTGGTGAAAATTTGGGCAGTGAAAATTCTAGTATATGTTCCTAGTAAGAGATTGAGACAATAAACAGTACACGTGGAAAAAAAGGGATTTGCTTCTAGATTGTGGAAGAAAATGAAACTTGAGTTTTTGAATGTTTTTATGATGTTGTTGACCTCTGTGCAAGTTGTGATGGTGTAAAGCCTTGCACGCAGGTTAAGATCATGACATTACAGAGCACTGAAGGGCAAGCTCTTTCTGTCTACCTAGTCTGGGCAACTGTTGCAGTTGGAGTGGCTTTGGAGGCTTCTGCCTTTCCATGGACCTGTGTAAAGTTCTCAGTCATTCTGTGTAAGAGGAAATGCTAGGGTAATTTGCACCTCGCTAATACCTCCAAAAAGCAGGGGAGGAGTGAATGGGGAAGATGCATAATGGTTTTTGTCTGTCTGTCTGACTCTTCTGCTTCAAACATCACAACAGTAGTGGCTGCAGTCATTACAGGGCAAGTGGAATTTAGTTCAGATAGACCATGAAGAAGCAGCAGACTATCATTAAAACAAATTGAGAGATATTAGGTCAGAGAAGTTATTTAAGGCTTTGCCCACACCATATACGCAACATCTAAAATGGCAATTAAACACATGAAGGCAGTAGAGAGGTTAATTGAAAAACACATGAAATAGCATAATGATCTGATTAGCAAAGAAGCTATGTAGTTCTGAAGTGTATTGGCAAGTAGAGACATGGCTTTGGAATCACCTTCACCTGATCAGGTCACTTCTAGCTGTGTTATTTCATGTTGTTTTATGTAATCTATTCTTTGTGGTGCAATAGGCACATCCAAAATATGATTCACAGCAGTTATTTCCTTCTGCAACTTCTGAAATCTACCGTAACAATATCATAGAACTATTTCTGTATTTTACTTTACGTGAAAACACTATTTCGCTAACAACACATTTAAAGCACATGATGAAAATAAAAGGTGGATTTTAACTTGCTAGACTGTAATTCATTTACATGCTAGAGTGGGTGCTTGGGGCGGGGTCACAGGAGAAGTAAAATCACTGTGCTTTGGGGAATAAAACTGCACTGGCCCTGGCAGATTGCATTGGCAAAGTTTTAGAACTGTGTTCACCCAGCAGTAGGCTGTACAGAAATTCTATTTACAAGATCTTTTCAGGCATCTATCTGATGGGCAGAGAAATTACCGCACTATCCATTTAATATTGTCATGACTCACCATTACAGTTATAGTTGTGTATTTGCAACACTGTTGAATTTTTAGGGGATGACATATTCAAGATAACACTTTGTACTTTTTAGTTTTGTGGGCAATTCCTTTATATAGATGCAGTTTAGTTTTTACAATACTTACTAGAATAGATTATGCTGGAGGTACAATCTGGTAGTCCCGTAATAAGAAGGGGGTTTGCTTGGTTTTTTAAGCTTAGCTGTTTAAGAAATATTCATATAATCATGTTTTGAAATTCTGATGCTTGAAAGTGAGGGCGGAAATGGTTATTGGACTTCAGATTGAGATTAATGCATGTATACTTGTGTGACTTTGGTCACATATTTACGTCAGACATGGATTCAGACTTACTGCTATGTCATGTATGTGAATGAGTCCATATTCAGAAGATTGTATCACAGTTATAAGTTATTTTCTGTAGATTTTACTGAGCACTGATAGTTGTGCAGAGCCATGCTACTGCCCTCTGAAGTTACGCTGCCATAATGGATGGCTCAATTATAAATTGCTGCTCACTTTCCTGATTTAAGATACTAGATAGTAGCCTGCTCTTGTAATATCTAGTCATTGGAAAGAAATGCAGTAACCTTCAGGTCAGCCTCCCATTTCTAGGTGATTGATCCTTAGAAGAGGAAACAATTAAATTGTTAAACAGTGAAATATGCAAATGGCTTTCCTTCAGTCAGTACGTACGAAGAGCATGTATCTCTCTGAAGGGAAATGGGGTACTGGCGTCTGAGGCAATGTAGGCCTGAGGCACAAACAATGACAGAGCAACTAAGGTTTAGGCCACAGCTTGTGGTATGGAGATGATGCTATAAGTGGGCAGTATGACAGGACAATCCTGCAAGCTCCCGTGTTGAATATTATAAATCTGCATCCTATTCTTCTCATTTTGAATATGCAAATCTTCACTGTCTCTTTATCTTAATAGTATGGTGCCGTATCTCTGAACCATAGAGATGCAATGGTTTTCATTTTGCTTCAGTTTGAAAATAATTGGAGGAAGTAATCACCTTTATGAAAGATAGCCTCATTTTTGCATGCTAGTTAACTATAGAGAAATGGCAGCCATTGACTGTGATGACAAATGGTGGCCATTTTGCACAGGGAATAACCTGAGAGCTGACACCTTTTTGCATGACTAGCAGAAAAGCATATCCAAGTTAATGTAGTTATGATAAAAAATCACTGCATAGAGTTCTTATAAACATGATTATATAGGGTTCTCTGTTAAATTTCAGCTCCAGCTAAGGTCTCATCTGCATTCTCATTAGAAATGTGAGAACAAAACTGTTCCTGCTGACAGTAAGGTCTTTAGTGAAGTTAGGGGTATAGTTTCTTGACATTTCTGTCTGTTTCTGTGTCTCCATAGAGGAGACCGCAGGCATTTGTGTCAGTATTTGGGAGCAGGTAATGGCTTATTCCTGCAGTGGAATGAACCAGTGTTTTAGGATGAACAGGCTGGATATCCTACATGCAACCTTCTTGCTTCTTATGTCCTCCTTGCTCTATTTTCTTGTTCATTCTCCCATCTCACGCTAATAGTCTTGCATTTCCTTTGGACTCATGTCCCTCCAACTTGTGCAATACTTACCCTGTATGTGGAGTCTCCTTCTCTGGAGATATTCAAGACCCGCCTGGACAAGGTCCTGTGCAGCCTGCTGTAGGTGACCCTGCTTTGGCAGGGGGGTTGGACTAGATGACCCACAGAGGTCCCTTCCAACCCCACCATTCTGTGATTCTGTGATTCTGTGATGTATGTGTGTGCCTATTTATGAGAGATGGTGTGTATATGGGAAAATCAGTGCCTGTGGCAGTGGTAGTATTTGTGTACGTACAAATACATATGTACATATTTCAGAAATAACTGAGCTTTACAAGTGGATAATATACTGATATAGACTAAACACATGTACTGAAATATCTGCAACAACTATTTTTATTTCAAATATTAACCAAATGATAATTGCTTCATAGTCTGTATTATTTATCACTGCCTGAAAACCTGGTATAATCTACAGAATCATTATAATGAAGAAGGTTAATACAAACTACGTTGACTCTTACTGTAAAAAAAGCGAGTGGATATCTAAGTCCAAGTTAATCCCTAACATAATTCAGCTGTAGCTAGTGTAGTGATACTGAATACAAATTTTTGTCCACTTCGATGTTATGATCCTGGTTTTACTAGGCACTAATGGAAGATTAGGTAGAACTTGATTTTTGTTCATGATGTACATGAAAATCTGTTCTGTGTATTGGACCTGATAAAATTGTAACTATACAGTAACGCACAGCAATGCAGTGCTGTTTCTGTTGCTAAATTTAATATTCTTTTTTCATCATGGTTTTCCCATTTAATGCGTTGATGTGAAAAGGATACTCCATGGAACAGTACGACAAAATATTCTGAGCCCTCCCTACTTTTAATCCTTGAAAATCCTCTAGCAAACGAAAGTTATAATTGTACACTACATTTTAAAACAGGAATTATGTCTTCAGGGTAGTAATACGGTATAATTGTTTACATCTAGTTAAGTGACAAAATTGCCAGTCCTTTATGTTCTTACTGATATTTTTCTTTGTTTGCTTTTTGGTAGCCAGATGTTGTGGGCCAAAATAAAATCAGTCTCAATTTGAGGAGTTTTACTTAATTTAGTTTAATGCCAGTTATCATTACCTTTTAATTATTGACTCTGATATTCATAGAATTACATTGGGTTGGGTTGGAAGGGACCTAACAGATCATGTAGTTCCAATGCCCCCTGCTATGGGCGGGGACACCTTCCCCTAGACCAGGTTGCTCAAAGCCCCATCCAGCCTGGCCTTGAACACTTCCAGGGAGGGGGCAGCCACAACTTCTCTGGGCAACCTGTTCCTGTGCTGCACCACTCCCATAGTAAAGCCTTTGTTTCTTATATGTAATCTAAATCTACTTTCTTTCAGTTTTAAGCCATTACCCCTTGTGTTATCCCTACAAGCCCTTGTAAAAAGTCCTTCTCCAGCTTTCTTGTAGGCTCCCTTCAGGTACTGGAAGTCTGCATTCAGGTCTCCCTGAAGCCTTCTCTTCTCCAGGCTGAACAGCCCCAACTCTCTCAGCCTTTTCTCACAGCAGAGGTGCTCCATCCCTCATTATTGTAGCCCTCATCTGGACCCGCTCCAACAGGTCCATGTCTTTCCTGTGTTGAGGGCTCCAGAGCTGGGTGCAGGACTCCAGGTGGGGTCTCACCAGAGCCGAGTAGAGGGGCAGAATCACCTCCCTCGACCTGCTGGCCACACTTCTTCTGATGCAGCCCCAGATGCGGTTGGCTTTCTGGGCTGTGAGTGCACATTGCTGGGTCATGTCGAGCTTCTTGTCAACCAGCACCCCCAAGTCCTTCTCCTCAGGGCTGCTCTTAATCGATTCTCTGCCCAGCCTGTATTCGTGCTTGGGATTGCCCTGACCCAGATGCAGGACCTTGCACTTGGCCTTGTTGAACTTCATGAGGTTTGCACAGGCCCACCTCTCCAGCCTGTCAAGGTCCCTCTGGGTCGGATCCTTCCCTCCAGTGTGTCAGCTGCACCACACAGCTTGGTGTCGTCAGCCAACTTGCTGAGGGTGCACTCAGTCCCACTGTCCATGTTGCCGATAAAGATGTTAAACAGCACTGGTCCCAATATTGACCCCTGAGGAATGCTACTTGTCATTGGTCTCCACTTGGACATGGAGCCATTGGCCACAACTCTGAGTGTGACCATCCAGACAGTTCCTTATCCAATGAGTGGTCCATCTATCAAATCCGTGTCTCTCCAATTTACAAACAAGGATGTCGTGCGGGACAGTGTCAAATGCTTTGCTCAGGTACAGGTAGATGACATCAGTTGCTCTTCCCTTATCCACCAACATTGAGATATTCACCAATATTGAGAAAGAAAGGCAAATATTTAAATGAACATTTAGAGAAACACACCTCAGCTTCCCTCTGGCCTGCTCTGTTCCCCCCTCACTGGTCTCCAGTGCCCTCACCGCACATCACAGTCAGTTCCTCAGGGTAGGCAATGGCAGCGAGGATACTGGGGTTGGTGTGTAGCCGTTACTTTGCCTTTGCTGTTCCTTGCTTTTTGCTCTGCTGCTCGGGTGTGGGCTTCTTCATGGACTGCAGTCCCCTCAGAGGTGTATCTCCTCCTGTGTCTCCCCTCTGCCCTTGCTCAGGCATCTCTGCTCCAGCACTAGTTGGGTGTCTCTTTGCCCTGCCCCTGCTTGGGAATCTCTTCTCTCCAGCTGTGCTTAGATGCCTCTTTGCTCCTGCTCTGTTCAAGTGTCTCCTCTTTTTCTTCAATGTCTCTCTTTCCCATAGTCATTACCTCTGTTTCTGAAAACGTGTTTTCACAGAGGCACTGTGTGCTCTGTGGTGGCAACAGTTTGACCTGTGGTGGTGGGTATATTTTGTCCATTGCAGAGCCATCTGGGAGAGGCTCAGGGCAGTCCCAGACCTTGTCCAGCACAGGTTGTCCCTGACCCCTGCACTCACCACTGACACCTGCCAGCTGTGCCCAGTGCAGCAAGTGAGTGCCAGAAGGAGAATACAAGTCAGGCTAGGTGTGAGCGCACCTCATTATCTAGAAACATTCATGTGCACCTTGCTCACTCTTCATGTCTAAGTGAAAAACTGTGTGCCACTAAGACTGTATAAACACCTTGCAGGTATTGGTATTTTTTGTGTGCATTTGAAAAGGAATGATAATAATGGAACCCATTTTTAAATCAGTCCTCGTTTTATCCCCTTTAACTACTCAGTCTTTGCATTTTTCCCCTTTTTCTTTGTAAAAACTTGTCTGTTTCTTTGCCTGTCTATAACTTTCATGTCCCCTTTTTTGTTACTCACTAGAATTTGATACATACCAAACAGAAAAGAATTGTTTTAAAAATAGTAAAATGTTTTTTCTCCTGTCAGAAGATGTAAATGTACTTGATCTTTTGAATGTAGAGATTGTGCCTTCCTTTCATCTGAAATCCCAGTGAAGCAAAGGAATGTTTTCATTTTGTCTTTCCCACTCAATCACCTAATTTGGGGTTTATCAGAATATTTTGATACTGAAACCACTGAGAAGTAGCATTAGTAATTGAACTATGCTGTGCCTCTTGTCTGTGCTCCTGTCCTCTCACTTCGCTCTCCTTTGCTGTTACCCAGTTTACTGTGTTTTCCACTGTTTTATATCCATTTCCTCTTATCTCTTCTGTCCGCCTCACTTTCCTCCATTATTATCTTTCTTTGCACTGATTCGTCCCTTGCTTCCTTAGTTTCGCCTTGTGAACCCCTCTGTCTCCAGTGGACTATTGGCTGCTTTTCTCATCTCAGTGAAATGAGAAATGTGGTGCTTCCAAGTAAGTGTGGCAGCCTTCTGATGGTGCCAACTCAGAGAGATCTGTTGGGACTGGCAAAGTGAACAGAGCTTTGTATCATCATCTCCATTTCCTTTTAAGAAGTGGGAAGTGGAACTTGCAGTAGCTTGTTTTCCGAGAACTTCCCTAGAGATGTCATTACAGCCTTGTGGTGAGATTCCTAGGAAACTTCTGAGCAACCTTTATATGTACAAGTCATGACTTGCTGTTTGGACAGATGTGTCCTGAATTACTTCCTTTGTCTTTCAATAGATCTATTTTTATACCAAATGTCTTTCCTAGTGCCATCTTCTGTATATTTTGTCACTGCATCTTTATGAATGTACTTTCAAAATGGAAATCAAGCTGATGTAGAGGACACACTGTCATCGATCAATGAAACATTTTAAAATTGGTATTTTAATACTGAAATCATGCTAGACATCTTTATGGCTAAATTGGCTTTAGTGTGTGCACTGTGGAAGCTCAGTGGTCACTTTTTCTCAAAAAAAAATGACAGCAGTGATACTTTCCCTTTTTAGGTAGCCACTGGTTTGTTCATTTTACCATCTGAATGCTAAAATTATTCTTTCCTACTGAGTGATTAACTTATCAATGTTTTTTAAAGTGCATTTACTAAAATCTGTATATATCGGCTCCTTCAAGTCCATTCACATATTAATTGTGGTTTAAGAAATTTGACTAAATTTCATTATTGAAGGGTTTCCAATGAATATGCTTTTATAAAAAATTAGAGTCTTGTCTTTTTTGCTACATAATCCCTTGTATCCGGATATCCCATCCTACTACAGATGGGAGTTGAAATTATGTCTGTTACAAAAAATAATAGCAGTATACGCTACTTGCAGTTGAATGATCTGTGTCTTATTAACAGGAAACCCCAAATAAGATGCAGAGGGAGTGATGAGTTCTCAGTCTGTACTGCACCAGATGATTCCAGTGTGAAACAGTTTATTAATTTACATTTGTCCTTACTAACTTGTAGTGAGCTGTAAAAACAGCACGCTGCTACTTAATTGATCTGGGAAGGCAGTATTAGCCTCATGTTTCCCAATATTTTCTTCACAGTTCCTGAAGAGAATTATGCCTGTGAAGGAGGTGTTTAATCCTGCCATCAACCTTGCATCATCCTGTATCTAAGCATCTGTTTTATACTTTCATGCGTTCATTTTATCCTTTACTGTCTTCTTTCCTTTTATGTATTTGTGGAAAGCCTTATTATTCTTCACTATATTGCTTGCTGTCCCCTCTGATACTCTGCTTTTCTCCTGTGTAATTTTCTTTTTTTACTAGGTCTAGCTCCCAACATGTATTTTTCCTTTAAATCATTTCTTCTTGATGGTTTTAGTTGCATTTACACCGCATTTTTCATCAATATTTCTTCTGTTGCCTCTTTACTTTTGCCATTTAGTCATCTTGGGATTTTTGTCTCCTTAAAAAGGATGCTGTTCCATTAGACATTTGTTAGTACATCTTTGAAACAAGTCAATTCTTTTTCCACGCATTGTTCCTTTAAAGGTAATTCTTGACTTTGGTAATCTACTATTTCTTTTGTCCTTAGAAACTTGTCATTTTAAAATTTCTCACTGGTTTGTTACCCTTTACATCCTTCTTCTCTTGAATTACAATGTGAGAGTCAAATATATTCTGTGGAGTCATATCTTCTTCCTTAAGTTGTGGGGCAGCTGGGCAATGCAAGGGCAATCCTATAGTCTGAGTAACTTCAGTGCAAATGTGGGAGGAGTGGAGACTAACAGAGGAGATTTGTCTGCCTTCTGATTCTTGGTCCGTCTTGGACCATTTTGGCCTTTCGTGTGATGTGAAGGGTTAGTTTATGCTGGCCTCTAGCCGTCCATGACAACACTTTTGTTTCCTGAATGACCCCTCCCATGCTTGAGGCTTTGAAGAGCGTGGTGCAGTAGTACCATGAGCTAATTCTGCAGTACTTGTGGAAACTCCTTTTATGCAGAGGGAATTTCCAGTGATCCAGTTAAACTACTTTTATGTCTTTTAAGCTGGAGTGATGCTTACTTAATTTAGAATTTATTTTCTTTTACATTTTCTACACTGCCTACTGTACTGGGACTGTGGTTGAGGACTTTAAATGCTGCAGTAGTATACATGGAAACGGGATCATGACAAGACATAAGATTTGGGCAAGCAACTTCAGTTTGTATGATATTTTTTATTTGGGTATGCTGATGGGCAACTCAGAAGAGAACTGTCACCTAAATAGCATTATAATAAAACTAAGTTCTCTTGTTTTTTAATGCCTACTGGGTGAGTTAAACTCATCCTTAATATTTCTCTACTGAAATCAACAGAGTTGGTGTATTACCAGCTTTTTCAGAAAAGAAAAAATACTACTGTGAGGAAAAACACTACTGGGGAAAGTGAGCTGGTTTTTTTCAGAGAAAAGCAATGTTTTCCTCTGAAAACATTATCTTGATATTTAGAATGTTGATAATGCAATATATTGTTATTTGATTTGTAAATTGCACTACTATAATGTATTTTTGTGTATATCTGTACCTAACTGTGTGTTTATGTCACAGTGTATCCTGTGAACTGATTTATTGTAGGATTCTGAAAAAGCAGTTGTTGTAAATTTAAGATTCAGTTCACATGTACTATTCTAGATGTTATGTCCATAATTCACTATACTATGATACTTACAGATCAATAAAAAATTATGCCGTATAGTATAGCTCCCCTTGCATTGTACAGACCAATAGCAAATTTGATCTACTAAATTCTTCAAAGATTATTAAGTAATATAACATTTTGTGTAACCAGTACTTAGTGTAGCAACACAGACCTGAACTTGATCTGTCACTACAGTGCATCTCTGTGCCTTGCAGATTGTGATCCCATCAGAGCTTCGCAGTGAAATCTGTGTAGGGCTAATTCCTCTTAAAAACACAGATCTTGCTGTAAGTCTTACTTTTCGTCTAAAAGAGCAGCATGAAGTTCATATAATTGATATTTCCTGTTTTTGAAGACAGGTCAGCAACAATTTGATTGAAAATATATGCATGTTTGTTTTGATAGAGAGCGGAGACTCAATGTAAGTGCCACTTTTTGATTTAAGGAAGACTCTGAGGGCAACCTGACTGTTCAATGAAAAGAATAGTCCTATGTCAGGGCTGAAAGATCTGGATCAATTACTGTGTTTTACTAGCCATGCAGAAGCAGATGGACCTTTTTAGTCAGTCACTGGTATTATTCTTCCTGCATCATAATATTTGAATTTGATGTTGCTTTTGGGGGACACTAAGGTCAAATTATACCCATAACTTCTGCCTGTCTGAGATTCTGTGGTGCCACGTTCTCTGTTCAGATCTTTCACATGCCTCTGTGTGTCTTTTTGTTCCTTGAAGAGCCATACTCATGAACAAGTGGCTACTACTTGAGAGGAATTACTTGATTTTGATATCATTATTTTAGCCCAGTAAGACAACTCATCCAGAGTAGCAGTCAGAACATTTGAGGTTTAAACTTTTTACTGTACGAAAAAGGGGCTTCTCTCTCATGCGTTACATGAATGAAAGGGATATCTTAGAAAGCCAGCTCCTTCCCTCCCAGTTGCCAGGTCAGAAGAGCTTTCTTCTGGAAGCATGGAAGCTCACCCGACCTGAGCAGGAGATTTTTTTACTGCATCAAGAAACTTGGAGACAGGTTTCATGCTACAAAGAAACACGAAGGTTTTTCAGCTACCAGTAGGTAGCTGAAAGTATTACATGCCTTCTCATTCTGTTTATGAATTCTCATGTACCTCATGAAGCCATTGTTTTCAGACGTGAGGAAGCTATTCTCAGAATCACAGACTGGTTGAGGTGTGAAGGGAGGCGATGTTGTCCAAATCCCCTGCTCAAGCAGGGTCACGTAGAGCAGATTGCTGAGGACCATGCCTAAGACTATTCTTGAAATTGCCATTGCAGTTGTAAAATGGAAGGAAGCCTCCCATTCTAGAGCTGTTTTATTCAGGTAATCTTTATCGTTGTCATTCAGGAGATAAAGGAAAGTCCCAGTCAGCATATGGTTCTGTGAAAGAAAAATCCAAATATTATACAAGATTTAACCCAGTTCTCCATCACATGAACCAAGCTGTGTTAGGAGGGCAAAAATAACCATTTAGAACCAAGAAGCTTAACCTTCCAGCTACCTTAGAATTCTCACAACTCTTGGTAGTAATGAGGCTTCAGCCATTTATAATAGTGCAACTCTCTGTCGTGGTATTCCGTGTCAGGATAGCGTCATAGCTGATAGATATCTTGCAGTTGCAAGTTTTCAAACTAAGGATCTCTCTTAATGATATGGGACTTGCTGTGGTTCAGCAAGTTTCACAGCACTGCCTTTCAAATCCATTACTACTTTCTGTCTGTCTGTCAAAATCTATTTTCTTCTTGCCATCACTTCACTGAGACTACTTTCTGAGCAAGGCAGCTATCAGTGCAAAAATCTATCTTTTGTTACTCTGATGATAAAATGTTTCCTTAAAAGTCTGATTTTATTTTTTTTTTTTACATTTTAATTTTTACATTTTCTTATTTCAGTTTTTCTTCCTATGCATGAAGAAATTTTTCCGGATTGGTCTTGTACAAAACCCTTGTCTTGTGACATGATCTGGCTTCGTAGAAAGTATTCAAGATGCTTTGCTTACTGGTTTGTCTATATCTATAAGTTTATTTGGTTTAGTGAAGTGTGAAAAAGGAGTAGTGATCTATTTTACGTAAGTTAATAACATTTAGTATTATAGAAGTGAGTATTCCTGATTGACTCCCCATTCCTTGAGCAAGTATCTTCACAGAAAGAATGGAATCATTCAAGAGCAACTTTTCTGCAATTGCTGTCCTTGAATTTTATTCCCAAATAGCTGAATGTGTAGACAAGCTCTCAGTTAAAAAGTCGGTCTTCGTGCTGTTATCCATTCTCCGAAAGTGTTTATGTGTCTGGGGGTCATAACTTATATCGGCTAGATAGCTGAGATGGCGGAGCACACAAGACATCTGTTAAATCAGGTGGAAAGAAAATAAAACTATTCTCAATGGCAGCGGCCTGGGCAAAAAGGTCCACTGCTCTGTAAAGGAGACACCTGCTCTTTTAAAGAGTGCTTTATCAAGCACTACAGCGTAGAGTTCTTGTTCAGTGCTGATGGATTCTGTATAGAAATACACGGCATATGTTGAAAAAGTGTATTCCTTTTATTTCTTTTTCCTGAGGAAGGAGGAGTGCCTCCTTTTCTTCTTATACCATTTTTAAAAACAGAACTAAACACACACCATTCTCCATTTCTGTTAATGTCTGAAAGTTACTTCACATCTGTCACAGGATGCACAAATGTGACTGAGTGACAAATCATTCTGTCTTATCTCTGAGCCTCATTGTAGGTAATCTAACCTGGCCTGGAACGTGCATGTGAATTGATGTGTGTAGTTTTTGCCTTGCAATACGTAATGGAATACTGCAAAATTCTAAAAGGTCAGAGTAAAAGTCCTCCTTCTGTTGTCCAGAGTATGCATTTCATAAGTTTTTGTGTGTGCTGCAAAGCCTAGCCTTTTCCTAGGATTTTGAGGAGAATTTGAGCCTTAGATGGTGAAATATTGTTTTAATATATTTTTAAGTAATCAATTAATTTGATTATGTTATCTTCCAGTTTCTCAAAGGAACAGGTAGTAGGCAATGTAAGTTAGACTGGCTCCACTGAAATCAGAAGAACTGCATTCGTTTACAAAATCTAAGAAACTGGCTAAAATATGTCTTGAAATTATTCCTGTTTAGTGTTTGATACTGCTTTGTAAAAAGGCTTACAAACCTTGTATTCTGGCTTGGACTCTGGTTCAGTTTGTGTAGCTTTGCTGTTTGTAGAACTATCAGAGTTTATTTAGGTGTGAAAAGCAAGATACCAATTTGAACTGCATTGAATTTAGAATCTGTTATCTTAGAAAGCATCAGTACAGAAAAATTCATTCTCCGTCTCTGGAGAACTGTATTTCTGTCCTGGTAGTTCTCACAGCATTAGATTTTTTTAAATGGTTATTGGTCCTGTCATTCAAGAAAAAAAAAACATTATTAAATACAATTAAAAAATACTTTAAAAGTGTGATTTAAAATAATTTTATGATAACTAAGATCTTCTGTATTTTGATCTGCATATATACTAAGCAAATACACCAGAAAGAAGGGCATGGACAAGCTGTGCCAGATTAGACAGGTATCTGCTTTTTTGAGATTAGTTGGTTAGAAAAATCGCAATACCAAAGAGGAGACCTTGATAAGACTTTGGCTAACTTCAGGAAGCAATACTTCTTGAAATTTGGCAGGTTCTACCATAGGGACAGCAGTAGCAATGCAGCTCATGATTCCCATCAGCTGATTTGCAAATCACAGTCTAGAATGACTTTAATGTATAGATAGACCCAGTTTGATGTGAATTTTTCAGATGTTCTTGTACCCAAGAGCCAGTTATACTTTGTTTTCACTAATGAAATCCTTGCTTAATAATTTGAATTTGAAACTAAAGTATTGAGAATAATTTTAACATGTAGATTGGTTTGGTTGTATGATTGCTTTGTGGGAAAGGAGGAGGTTTTAGAATTATGTTTGTGTTTGGATTTAATTTGTATGGTAAGTATGAGATTTATGGAGTGCAATGTGCAGAATGTTTATTTACTCTTCCAAAGACTATGAGTACACACAACATCTGAATTTGATCTTTGGAAACCAAGTTCAGAAAATATGGCATAATTGTATGCTAATTGTCTCCCTTAATTGCACATTCCATCTGCTTATTTGCTAGTTCTATACTTAAGTCATTACAGCATTTATTACTTGATTTCTAGTTGCATATTGGTTTCCCATGATGTACTTATTACATGTAATATCTTTGTTTTGTTTGACTTATGTATTATCAGTGCCCTATTCTTGTGAAAACCTGCACATTTAAATTTTGTTGAGTTTTAGTTTGCCAAAAAGAATGTATTTTCTTCTGTGTATTAGAATACATAGGAAAGATAATAGTTGAGCATTTCTGTGTGGACAAGATATGACCTGTTCATTCGGTCTGTTGGTATTTTTTTTTTCTGCAGTGCCAAAGTGGCATTTCAGAGCTAGAAGTCATAAGATGCCATAACAGACAGGTTCTATTTGTTCATAAAGAGTGCCTTTCACCATCAATTGTAATAGAAGAAATATGTGATGTCTCAGCCATATCAGATTAATGCCTTACTTCTAAGAATTACAGCTGTGGACAGATGTCGTCTTGTCTCTGGCTCTGTATGCAGAAGAGCTTACTTGTCATTCCCCCACCATGTTGCTGGTGGAAAAATGTGTATGAATGCTGTCACATTTAGTTCAGGCAGAGTTATCCAGGTTTAAGTTAATTTGGCAGTTGGGAGTGGAGGGGGGTTGCTTTTACTTGTCTGATGTGAATGAAAAATGGTTTTAGCAGCTATTCAGGGAGCAGGGTAACCTCGCTTACAGAGGTGATCTGGCTCAGGAAGAGGATGTCAGTATATAATCTAAGATTACTGTCTTTCCAGTTACACGAGAGAAATCCGGTGGAAACTGGAAAATTGTATCTAAATTCTGTGATTAAATAAGACATCTGAAGAACTTCTATTTAACTAAGTATGATAATTAGAGAGGAAGTTAAGTGGTGTTTTACATGAGACCCTTCTATTCTCAGTCACCTTGGAAGGAAAATCCCCATGACTGAAGACCAAATGATACCCTCTTTTCTTGGTTTGGTGTGGAAAGGAGGGAGGGAGGAAAAGAGGAGGAAAAACATTGGAGTTTGTACATGAAATTTTGCACATCAGTGTTGTAGGCCTTACAGGTTCTATGTGCTTTTTTAAAATGTAGAGGGAAAATATGTCTCAAGTCACACAGGACCTAGCTGAAATGGTTTAGTTAATGGCCAAGTGAACTTGTGACAGAAAACTGAGGGAAACTTCAGAGTGGCCACTCAGAACAGGGGCTAACTTAAATTTAGTTCCTTTGGCAAAAAAAGATAAACAGCGTACATGTTGGGGAAATCATGCTTGACCAATCTGATAGCTTTCTATGATGGCATGACTGGCTGGGTAGACGAGGGGAGAGCAGTGGATGTTGTCTACCTTGACTTCAGCAAGGCTTTCGACACTGTCTCCCATAACATCCTTCTAGGGAAGCTCAGGAAGTGTGGGCTGGATGAGTGGTCGGTGAAGTGGATTGAGAACTGGCTGAATGGCAGAACTCAGAGGGTTGTCGTCAGCGGCGCTGAGTTTAGTTGGAGGCCTGCAACTAGTGGTCTTCCCCAGGGGTCAGTACTGGGCCCAGCCTTGTTCAGCTTCTTCATCAATGACCTGGATGAAGGGACAGAGTATACCATCAGCCAGTTTGCTGATGACACAAAACTGGGAGGAGCAGTGGATACACCAGCAGGCTGCCATTCAGCGAGACCTGGACAGGCTGGAAAGTTGGGCAGAGAGGAACCTGATGAAATTCAACAAGGGCAAGTGCAGGGTCCTGCACCTGGGGAGGAACAACCCCATGCACTAGTACAAGCTTGGGGCAGACCTGCTGGAGATCAACTCAGTGGAGAGGGACCTGGGAGTGCTGGTGGATGACAGGTTAACCATGAGCCAGCAGTGTGCCCGTGTTGCCAAGAAGACCAATGGGATCCTGGGGTGCATTAGGAGGAGTGTGGCCAGCAGGTCGAGGGAGGTTCTCCTTCCCCTCTACACTGCCCTAGAGAGGCTCCATCTGGAGTACTGTGTCCAGTTCTGGGCTCCCCAGTTCAAGAAAGATGAGGAGTTACTGGAGAGAGTCCAGCGGAGGGCTACGAGGATGATGAGGGGACTGGAACATCTCTCCTACAAGGAGAGGCTGAGCGAGCTGGGCTTGTTCAGCCTGAAGAAGAGAAGGCTCCGAGGGGACCTAATAAATGCTTATAAAAATGTTAAGGGTGGGTGTCAGGAGGATGGGGCCAAACTCTTTTCAGTGGAGCCCAGCGACAGGACAAGGGGCAACGGGCACAAATTGAAGCATAGGAAGTTCCCTCTGAACATGAGGAAGAACTTCTTCCCTCTGAGGGTTATGGAGCACTGGAACAGGTTTCCCAGAGAAGTTGTGGATTCTTCTCTGGAGATATTCAAGACCTGCCTGGACAAGGTCCTGTGCAGCCTGCTTTGGCAGGGGGGTTGGACTAGATGACCCACAGAGGTCCCTTCCAACCCCACCATTCTGTGATTCTGTGATTCTGTGATTCTGTGATGTCTAGTACAGCAAATTTCACACATTTTTTACTGTTTTCCTGGAATTTTTGGAAAACATACAGGTTACTAAGGATCTCAGAGACCGATTGTATTGCAAGTGAAATCTGAGTGGTTGCTGTATCAATATGATGAAAGGTAGTGGACGGATGGCTTCAGCATCGAGTCTGTTGCGGCAGCCTCCTGCAGAAACCACTGGGCAACAGGCCCCTGAAGCCCCCATTGTCTGTGGTGGAGTGAAGCACTACTTCACTTCATGACTGGCCTCTGAAGTGGAAGGCATACTTCTCTTCCAAATTGCAGCATATGAATTAGCTGACTTCAACCTAGGGAGATTGGCTTTGCCGTCTTAATATGCCCAGTGTTCATGATGAAAATGGAAGTCTTTCTGGAGCTGCCAAACTGAAAAGCTGTGTAAGAATGCAGCTTAGCTCTTTCATGATAACCTGGTCAAATATGTCACTCTGAATGTTTTAATTTATAAATGCAAACTGTAAGAGTTTATATATGAGATATGCCTGCTTGCCAGGTAAGCAGAATAATTGGTGAACATATCAGTATGGAAAAATACAGAATGAGAGAAGGGCATGTATTCTTAATGTGAAGATGGCACAACGCTGGAAGAACACATTTATGCATGGAAAATACAGACAGAAGGCTTAGAAAGATACAATTACAATCCATAGAAGATGCATAATGCATGTAGAAAATTTCACCAGTGTAACAAAATGGATTGTCTGCTAATTCTGAAAATATTTATCCCATGCCCATAATGTATGTTATGTAATATCTCTGTTGGCCAAATTTGCCTCTCAGACAGTATTCACAGTTCAAAGAAACCTGAGTGTATTTGAGGAAAGAATTCAGCCCAAAATATTACTCTTTTTCAATTTCATAAAACTTTTTAATAGACTCGTCTGGTGAGGAGATTGACGGGGTAATTACACTTTGGGGTGTTGCTTTTAGAACAACTCTACTGCTACCTGTTGTATTGTTCAGTCTTCTTATACATAATACCATTTTTCATAAACTTACCAACAGTAACTAGCAATACATATCACACTTCTGCATCACTTAATAGAAAATTATTTTAAATCATTTGTTCAGTGGCCTTCACTTCTTCATGTATGTTTTGATCCTTGTGTCTCAGTTTCCTAGCTACAAAATTGGGTGGATAAGGCTTTTTTTTCCTCCTTCCTGTGCCTCATCTGTCTATACTGGTTGCCCTTGGCAAGAAGAGTTCTCCTTGTTCCTTAAGCAAAACCTAGAAACCTTAGGGTTTCTTACTTGAGATTTCTAGACATTTGCCACTTCCTCTGAAAACATATATAGTCTGCCAGTTCTTACTTGTTGGAAAGCTTTCTGTGTCACCTATGCTTTAGCTTCACCTTTAGCATTTTAAAAAACTGTTTTTCTCCCTCATAGGTCTGCCCCCCAACTCTTGCTGTGTTCTGCTGGTAACACAGGTATATCCCACACTAAATTAAACATACGGTGCATAGTTTTTCATCTGTGTTACTAAACGAATAGTCAGGTCTATCATATACCATGTGCTGTCACTTGCGCGTGGGGTTTGGGGCCTTAAACTGGAGGTGGCAGGTAGGTTATTCTTAGGAGAATAAAGGGGTAAGACCACAAAAAAGTTAAAATGTAAAAAGGCTTCTTGCAGATAGCCTGTTTGACATGAGGTTCATGAAAGGTGAGAATAAAGCACATTAATTAGTGACTAATAAGTAAACCACTACCTTGATAGATGGGAACTCTGAGGCTGCATCAAACTGCCCTCACAAAATCTCTTACAAAGGGACTAATTTACATGGCTATACACAGTACAAAGTATTTCTGTAATTACTGTTGGGAAAGGTCCCTTGTTCTTTCCGGCTGTCACTGAGAGTAGTGGTTCATAATGTTTTAGAAGACTTGTTTTTGTTTTGTTTATTCACAGCAAAGTTTTTTGCTCTTTGATGGCATGACGTGTGGTCCTTTTCTGCTGTCAGCAATTAAAAGAGATGGTCTCAAGTGAGCAAAAAGGTTTTGCGACATAGGGAACATTTGCCTGAAATGTTCCCATGTGAGCCATGGGCTTGGTTGCACTCTGAACAGGTGAAAAAAAACATGGCTTTTCTTAGAATGACAGGCAGGCAGCAGAAGCAAAGTTTAACCCAAATCCTTTTGTAGATATTGGAAAGTCATAAGCCTTGAGATGACACTGGCACATTCAACATGCTGTGTGATCTGGGACTCTGTTGCTTGTATCACTGTGTGAATGTGTGTACAGTGTAAACATTTTATGAAGTGCAGTTTCTGATCCATCGGTCTGTCTGGGCAAGAATGTCCCTTGATACTAAAAAGAACAGCAATCAGGACAGAATTGGTCAATGCGGCATGTCTAATGGTGGGAAGATATTTGAAGGACTCACTATAGACACAATAGGCTCTCTAAATAGCCTCTTTGCACCCGGAGTCTTATTGCAAACAGGTTCATTAAGGAGAGACATTCTGACACACAGCATCACAGTAATGAAAGTAGCTCTGTTTTTCTAATATTGTGTCTTGCCACTTCAGTTATGCTGCTGGTACAAGATTTCCCTTGTGTTGTTGTATATTTCTCTAGAAAAAGAATCAGTCTTCATAGAATATACAATTATTTTGTACAGGAATATATAACTCATACCTAAGAATCTGTCCTTACTGTTTATGTGCACTAGTGCAAAAATAATTGGCAATCACATCTTCAAAACCAAAAATGCTTTCACCTTTGATTTGAAAGGCTTATATATGTTAAGATGGTTATAACACAAAAAAATATATATACAGTTGAAATATACTTTCATGCATGTAGAAAGTCAGATAAAATGTTGGTCATGACCAAATATGAAATGAATATTAGTAATTTTTTTTCCCCCATGAGGCACCTTGGTTTGTTTTGCTTCTTTTCTCTTTTCTTTAGGCACTGAAGTATAAGTTCATAGAGAGGAAAATCAAAAGGTTATAGTTTATCCTACTTTACATATAACTGGTGTGTGACTTAAGCTGTTGGATTGGCTTAATGTATACTTTGAACATTATGACCATGGGGGGAAAAAAGGTAATATTGGTTTAAAAGTGGATATGGAAAATTTAATGTGCTCAAGTGGGAACAATGGCATATTAAAAAAAAAAAATTCATGACACAGATCTAATAATTCACTTGCCCCTGTAGGAATGGGATATCGGCTCTGATGCCGCTTGGTAGTTTATTTTTATATACGCCCCTGGTCCCTGCTGTATATCCTTCGTATGGGTTCCAGAGAAAAGAAGGAAAATAACCTGTAGGGAAATCAGCTTAGAAACCTTTCATTAAATACATTGTGTTTCATATCATGTCGTTCACAAAATCTCCAAGAAAGATAGAAAGCGTTATCAGACTGCATGCGTAAAATACTATATTTGAATACTATAATTTGCTGTAAGATTAAGGACCAAGGGTATAGACATATTCGTTATTTCATTATTCACTTATGCTTGATGGATAATGCTTCAGGGGTTCTTTTCATTTTTTCTTGCCTAGCACAGATATGCAGTTTTAACTTTTTATTTAATGCTATAGAAAACATGTCTGTTCCCCTAAGCTTTACTGTCCTGCTTGTTTGCTTTTTAGTGGTGTGATTATTATTCTTTTGGAGGGGTTCCATATTGCTTTTAAGTTTGTTTATTTGTTGGTTTTTTTCATAGGCATAGTTTTTTTCCATAGGTTAGTTTACAAGGAGCTAAACTGAACTGATTATAAAAAAAAATTTAAATTACTTTTTGGCAGAAATTGAGAAATGGTCCATTTGTGACTGCAAATAATTATATGTTTTATCTCAAAGTAAGAAAATTGCAACTACTTTTGTCGATCTGTATTGAAAAACAGGCTTGACAGAGTACATATTGTGGGGGCTTCAAAAATCTGTCACCATTTTTCTGACTGTCCATGAAGCATACTTTGGTCAAGCCAAAATTGCCCTGTCACTGCCTTCTGCACATAAAAAAAGTTCATTAAGTAACAAAAAGCAACCTAGTTTGCTGAATACATTATGGATTTTTTTTTTCTGAAGTACTGTTATATGTTAAATTATGCATTTTCTTACATGGAGTTCATAGATGCAGAAGTTCAGCTGTATTTGCATAAGTGGTAATGCTTGCACTAGCCTTGGTTTAGTTTGTGGAGAGCCTAAAAATGGCTTGGTGTAGTGGTGGTGTTACTGGCAATGAGCCTCTTATCCTCCTGTTTTTCTTCCCTGTTTTTCTTATCTACTACCTATATATATATGTAGCTTTCTCTTTCTTCTGATTTTGCCTAATTTAAT
Source organism: Opisthocomus hoazin (assembly GCF_030867145.1). NCBI lineage: Eukaryota > Metazoa > Chordata > Aves > Opisthocomiformes > Opisthocomidae > Opisthocomus > Opisthocomus hoazin. Next base: position 24,732,000 of record NC_134454.1, on the reverse strand, counting down.
ATTCATCAGTGGTTCTTAACCATAGGGAGTGGCACAAACTGCAGCGTTTCTGCTTCCAAAGACCACAGGCTCAAACTCCACATGATTCATAGCAGAAAATATGGGTGCTCTGTCTGTTAGCTCCTCCCTGGCTGGGTGGTGTTGTCTACCATGTAAGTTATGATTCTGTAACAGTACAACCTTGTCTGAGTTTCTTTGCACTTTCTTCATTGTGTAGTGCTACAGGAAAGAAAAAAATAGGATGCACCAACTATGGGAGACATTTTGTATCCTCTCAGCTGTCATGGGCCTGAACTTTGGTATCTCTTGAACAACTGTGACAGATGAGAACGGATGTAGTCCACTTATCCCTGCAGAGCTTATTCTCTAGCAGTGGTAGCAGTACCATTGAATTCTGTTTCACCATGTGTTTGCCAGCATCTCAGTTACCAAGTTATTCTCATGACTCCTCTCTCTAGCCATCTGTATTTTTACATCACTGCAATGGAAACTGAACACCATAAAAAATTACCGTTGGTGTGTAAACACATTTGTAGCATTGTATGTCCTAGTTGGAAGGGCATAGGCACGTTTTTTATCTTTTCCTTTATTTTTCCTATCAGAACTCTGGTTTTCTTTGGTCTTTTATTGTATGGAGAAGGTGGTCTTTAAGAAGCCAGCCTTACGTATTACAGCTAGGGTAGCGAGGCTCGGGCAAGCCTGGTCTCTTTTAGTTCCATGTTTGTGAGCCATCTATCAAGGGTTTTCTATTAAAGATGCACACACTTTTTCCTCCAGACGTTGAGTGTCTATAGTAATGGGTCCTTCCTGAAGCAATCTGTAGAATTCTGAAACAGGTGCTTAGAGTGCCTGGGCCTTCCCATTAAATGTAGTCCAGTACTCATCTGAGAGAATGTGAGGAGAGCACTACATTGAGGAACCATCAACAGCCTGTGCTACTAAACTGACAAGTGCTGTAATCTGAGCTACAGGTGGCTTAAGCTGTGTTTTGTTTGGTTTTTTTTTTATTCCTACAAAGGTGTGTTTCTTGCCACAAAATTGTTATTCAAATCTACGTTATTCGTGTAGCGGACTTACCAGATGTACTTAGAAAAAGATGTCTTTAGCAACCTGTGTGGGTGTTCAGAGGCAGCAGGATGTGACTGACTTGGAATCACAAAATCACAGAACATATGAGCTTGGCAGGGACCTCTGGAAGTCATCTTGCCCATCCTCCCTCCTCAGACAGGATCATCTAGGGCTGAGATCCTGAAGTCCACCATCGCCTGGTCATTGCGGCCAAGGCTGCCTTCAGCCTTCTCTCACCTTCAGTGAGTCTTCCCTGGTTCCTCATTGGCTCCTCTATCACTTGGGTCAGGAACTTGTCATCAGCACTCTCCAGGAACCTCCTGAGTTGCTTATGCACTACTGTTTTGTTCTGCAGCAGTTATCTGGGATGTTGGTCACCAGAGCTTGTGAATGCGAGGCTCGTTTCAGCTGTTTGTAGAGGTCCTCATCCACTTCATCTTCCTGGCCAGGCAGCCTAAAATAGACACTTGGTACAGTGTTACCTGTACTGGTCTGCTTCAGTCACCTGGCCTAGCTTCTCTCGGGGAGGACTGAGAGCCTGGCAGATCATGTAAAGTGAGCTCCTTTCCTTTGCGGCATGCTGGCAGTCTTTTCAAGAGTTAACTTACGCCAGTCTTCTGTCATGGAGCTGTTGCTTTCAGACAAGTCACTGGAAGGCAAAGGATTGTTTGCACCTGAGATGGCAACCATGATATTTTAATTTGTTTATTGCTGTCATTTTAGACTGTTTTTTTCAATGTCCAGGAAAGGCAGCTGTGTGGGCTTTTAATCCTTGTATAAAATTCACCTCTGCTGTGCTTGCTAAGTGGTATTGACAACTGATAATGACAGAGAAGCTGGCATGTAATAACTAGTGATGATTTTGCAGGTAGCTTCCCTTTCCTTGCATTACTCCCTTCCTCATTCTCTGTCCTCCCTGCTTTCCCCACCTCTTTCCTTTTGTTCTTCCCTTCCCTCCATTCCCTCCTCCTCTTTCACTCTTCCTTCCTCTCCCTCTCTCTCCTCCTCCTCCTCTCTTTTTCTTTTCTCCTCTTCACAGAATTACAGAATTACAAACTGATTGAGGTAGGAAGAAACCTCTAGAGGTCATCTGGTCCAACCCCCCCTGCTTAAGCAGGGTCACGTAGAGCCAGGTGCCCAGGGCTATGTCCCCACTGCTGTTGAGTATCTTCAGGGATGGAGACTCACAACCTCCGTGGGCAACCTGTGCCAGTGCTTTGTCACCTTCATAGTGGAAAAGTGTTTCCTGATGTTCAGAATGAATGGCCTGTGTTTGAATCTGTGCCCGTTGACTCTGGTTCTGTCACTGGGCACGCCTGGAAAGAGTCTAGATCCGTCTTCTTTGCACCTTTCCATCAGATATTCATACACATTGATGAGATCCCTCCTGAGCCTTCTCTGCTCCAGGTTGAACAGTTCCAGTTCTTTCAGCCTCGTCTTATAGGGGACATGCTCTAGTCTTGTAATCATCTTGGTGGCCCATTACTGGACTTGCTCCAGTGTGTCCATTTCTCTCTCGTACTGGGGAGCCCAGACTTGGCTACAGGACTTGAGGTTTGGCTTCACCAGTGCTGAGCAGAGGGAAAGGATCACCTCCCTCAACCTGCTAGCAATATTTTGTCGAATGCAGCCCAGGGTTCCATTACCCTTCTTTGCCTCAAGGCCACATTGCTGGCTGATGGTCAAGCTAGTGTCCACCAGGACCCCAGGTCCTTTACTGCAGAGCTGCTTCCCAGCTACCTGTGCCCCAGCATACAGTGTTGCGTGTGGTTGTTCCTTCCCCAGTGCAGGACTTTGTACGTCCCGTTGTTGAACTCGAGGTTCTAGTCAACCCATTACTCCAGCCTGTGGAGTCTGTGCTGGATGGCAGCACAACCCTCTGGTGTATCAGCTGCTCCTTCCAGTTTTGTGTCATCTGCAAACTCGCTGAGTGTGCTCTCTGCCCCATCATCCAGATGATTATGGTTAACGAAGATGTTAAACAGGACTGGACACAGTATTGACTCCTGGGGTATACAGATAGTTACTGTTACCCTTCTTTTTCTCTGTCCCACATTCTCTTCCCCTGCTTGCCCCTTCCCAGTTCCTCTCTTCCCCTTATCCCCTTTCTCTTCTGCTTCACACTGACCTCCCTTCACTTCCCTTCCCCTGTTCCCCTGTTTTCACAGAATCACAGAATGGTAGGGGTTGGAAGGGACCTCTGTGGGTCATCTAGTCCAACCCTCCTGCCGAAGCAGGGTCACCTGCAAAAGGCTGTAGAGGACCTTGTCCAGGTGGGTCTTGAATATCTCCAGAGAAGGAGACTCCACAACCTCCCTGGGCAGCCTGTTCCAGTGCTACGTCTCCCTCAGAGAGAAGAAATTCTTCCTCACATTCAGACGGAACTTCCTCTGCTTCAGTTTGTGCCCATTGCCCCTTGTCTTGTCGCTGGGAACTACTGAAAAGAGTCTGGCCCCATCCTCCTGACACCCACCCTTCAGATATTTATAAACATTTATTAGGTCCCCTCGCAGCCTTCTCTTCTTCAGGCTGAACAAGCCCAGCTTGCTCAGCCTCTCCTCGTAGGAGAGATGCTCCAGTCCCCTCACCATCCTTGTAGCCCTCCGCTGGACTCTCTCCAGTAGCTCCTCATCTTTCTTGAACTGGGGAGCCCAGAACTGGACAGAGTACTCCAGATGAGGCCTCACCAGGGCAGTGTAAAGGGGAAGGAGAACCTCCCTCGACCTGCTGGCCACACTCTTCTTGATGCACGCCAGGATCCCATTGGCTTTCTTGGCAGCACGGGCACACTGCTGGCTCATGGTTAACCAGGACACCCAGGTCCCTCTCCGCAGAGCTGCTCTCCAGCAGGTCCGCCCCAAGCCTGTACTGGTGCATGGGGTTATTCCTCCCCAGGTGCAGGACCCTGCATTTGCCTTTGTTGAACCTCATCAGGTTCCTTTCTGCCCAACTTTCCAGCCTATCCAGGTCACGCTGAATGGCAGCACAGCCTTCCGGTGTGTCTACCACACCTCCCAGTTTTGTGTCATCAGCAAACTTGCTGATGGTACATTCCAGCTCTTCATCCAGGTCATTGATGAAGAAGTTAAACAAGGCTGGACTCACTACTGACCGCTGAGGGACAGCACTAGTTACCAGCCTCCAACTAGACTCAGCGCCGCTGACGACAACCCTCTGAGTTCTGCCATTCAGCCAGTTCTCAATCCACTTCACTGACCACTCATCTAGCCCATACTTCCTGAGCTTCCCTAGGAGGATATTATGGGAGACTGTGTCGAAAGCTTTGCTGAAGTCTAGATAGACAACATCCATGGCTCGCCCTTCATCTACCCAGCCAGTCATGTCATCATAGAAAGCTATCAGATTGGTCAGGCATGATTCTCCCTTGGTGAATCCATGCTGACTACTCCCGATAACCTTCTTTTCCTCCATTTGCTTGATGATGGCCTCCAGGATGAGCTGCTCCATCACCTTTCCCGGGATGGAGGTGAGGCTGACCGGCCTGTAGTTCCCTGGGTCCTCCTTCTTGCCCTTTTTGAAGATTGGAGTGACATTGGCCTTTCTCCAGTCCTCGGGCACCTCTCCTGTCCTCCAGGACCTCTCAAAGATGATGGAGAGTGGCTCAGCAATGACATCTGCCAGCTCCCTCAGCACTCGTGGGTGCATTCCATCGGGGCCCATGGATTTGTGGACGTCCAGATCGCTTAAGTGATCCCTCACACAGTCCTCCTCGACCAAGGGAAAGTCATCCTCTCTGTAGGCTTCTTCTCTTACCTCCAGGGCCTGGGATTCCTGAGGGCCAGTCTTAGCACTGAAGACTGAAGCAAAGAAGGCATTCAGTGGCTCTACCTTCTCTGCATCCTCCGTCACCAGGACACCTGCCTCATTCAGCAGCGGCTCCACATTGTCCCTAGCCTTCCTTTTGCTGCTGATGTAGTTGAAGAAGCCCTTCTTGTTGTTTTTGACATCCCTTGCGAGCTTCAATTCCAGGTGGGCTTTGGCCTTCCTTGTCGCATCCCTGCACGCTCTGACCACATTCCTGTACTCTTCCCAAGTGGCCTGCCCCTCTTTCCACATTCCATGGACCTTTCTCTTCCACCCGATCTCCACTAGAAACTCCTTGTTTAACCATGCAGGTCTCCTGCCTCCTTTGCTCAATTTCTTTCTCAGGGGGATGCACCGCTCCTGAGCATGGAGGAAGTGACGTTTAAACAGCAACCAGCACTCTTGGACCCCCCTGCCTTCGAGAGCCCTGGCCCACGGGATTCCTCCCAGTAGCTCCTTGAGGAGGGCAAAGTTAGCCCTCCTGAGGTCCAAGGTTTTGATCCTGCTTATCGCCCTGCTTCCTCTACTCAGGATCCTGAACTCGACCATTTCATGGTCACTGCAGCCAAGTCTACCTCCAACCTTCACATCCTCCACCAGTCCCTCCTTGTTTGTTAGTACAAGGTCCAGCAGCGCGCCTTTCCTTGTTGGTTCCTCCACCACTTGCATCAGAAAGTTATCATCGATGCTCTGTAGGAACCTCCTGGATTGCGCCTGCCTAGCTGTATGGTCTTCCCAGCTGATGTCAGGGTGCTTGAAGTCCCCCATGAGAACCAGGGCCTGTGACTGTGAGGCTGCTTGCAGCTGCCTGTAGAAGGCCTCATGAACTTCCTCCTCCTGGTCAGGTGGCCTGTAGTACACACCCACCGTAATGTCACCCGTGTGAGCCTGTCCCTTAATTCTAACTCACAAGCTCTCAACTCGTTCCTCATTTGTCCCCAGGCCAAGCTCAATGCATTCCAGTTGCTCCCTCACATACAGAGCAACTCCATCACCTCTCCTTGTTGGCCTGTCTTTCCTAAACAGTCTGTAGCCATCCATGACAGCATGCCAGTCATGCGAGTTGTCCCACCACGTTTCTGTGATGGCGACCAAGTCGTAGCTGTCCTGCTGTAGAATGGCTTCCAGCTCCTCCTGTTTATTGCCCATGCTACGTGCATTGGTGTAAACACACCTGAGCTGGGCTGTCAATCTCACCCCTGACCCTGGCACACCAAGCCTATGCTCATCCCTAGTGAGCAGGGTGATGTCCCCTTCCCCCTTCGAACCTAGTTTAAAGCCCTCTCAATGAGCCCTGGCAGCTCGTGGCCAAGAATCCTTTTTCCCCTTTGAGATAGCTGAGTTCCACCTGTCGCCAGCAGGCCCGGTGCTGTGTGCACCTCCGCATGATCAAAGCAGCCAAAATTTGACCGATGGCACCAGTCTCTGAGCCACCTGTTAACCAGGTGAGTTTTCCTGCCCCTTTCAGTGCTGTTCCCTGCCACTGATGGGATGGAGGAAAACACCACCTGCGCCCCTGATCCCTCAACCAGTCGCCCCAGTGCCCTGAAGTCCCTTTTGATGGCCTTGGGACTTCTCCCTGCTATCTCGTCCCCGCCAACCTGCATTACCAAGAGGGGGTAGTAATCAGAAGGCCACACCAGACCAGGGAGTTTCTTAGCAACATCCCTAACCCGGGCCCCAGGGAGGCAGCAGACTTCCCTGTGGGATGGGTCCGGTCGGCAATCCCTCTGTTCCCCTCAGAAGGAAGTCACCTATGACAATGACCCTCCTTTTTTTCTTAGCTGAGGCAGTCATAATACGTGGGGCTGTCCGACTTATTCTAGGCAACCCCCTGGATGGAGCTTCACCTTCACCCACATCCTCTGTGGCTGGTCCCTCACATTCCAGAGCCCCATACCTGTTGCTTAAGGGCAACTGGACAGGTGAGGGAGGCCGGGAGGGGATTCTGTTGCCCCCCCGAGCAGGGACCCAATCTGGTCCTAAGTTGTAAGGTCTTCGATAACACTCAGTGTTCGTGCAGTGACTAGTATGGTACTGCTCACATCTTTGATTCAAGATACTTGATTTAGGCGCTACTGTATTACAACAAACATCAGAATAACATCAATGTGAATGTCTGCTTTTCATATGCTGCCTTGCAGTCTGATTTAGAGAATCCAGGGTTTTAGCTGTCTAGGCTGGGAGCAAACTTTAATGAACTATTCAAGAATTCTGTGTATTGTCATTTTCCCACATCTTTTCACATTTTCGATTCCTAACACTTCAGTTTCCTTCCAATCTTTAATATTGCTACTGGTAGTCAAGACATTCTGAAAATGTGCGCATAAAGAGTGTCAGTGTAAATCAGTTAGTGATTGACCACTGGAACAATCAACTAAACAGTATTCCTTTAACAAATTCTTTATCTGACAGAGTGTGGACTGGTACTGCCCTAACACCAGCAGATCTGTTAAATTATACTGGAAAGAGCTGAGCAAGAGGGGCACCCTTATCTCAATTTTCCCCTACATTTCTCTGTTTTGGAGAAATAAGCTAAGATTTTTTTTTATATTTTGTGTGTGTGTGCAGGTATGAAAAGACACTGTTGTACTTTTACTTCACCTATACTTTAGAGGTTCTGCCCCAAAGCGGTAATATTAAATGGTGTTATAACATAATTGTAAGGGATCTCATGCTATTTTTTCACCATGCTGTTCCCCTCCTCTCCCTTGTTCTCTGTTTGCTGTGGTGATGTGGCTTTAAAGTTGCTATCTAATTTAGAACGTGTTTTCTCAGTGTCTTACAAAACCTGGGGATGATCCTGTCTATGAATGAGAGAAGAAGACACTTCTGATCTGTGAAATAAACTTAAGCTCTTCAGCAGGTGCGAGAACCCTCAGTGCTCCAAGGGGAAGTTTATGAAAAGTTGAAAGAAATTAACCTCAATTAAAACAAATATTGATTGATAGTTACAGAGTTAAATATGATATATTGCTCAAGAAAAAACTCTACATTAAAAGAACATTAAAGTCTGATAGAAAACATTAAACCCAAGAAATTTGCCACAGAGGGTGAAATCTAAAACTGTTTACATCTCTTTCTAATATCTAACTGTAGTAGGACACAGTAAGGAAGTAGTTAAGAATATCCCCTACTGAGCCAAGGAATTAGGATTCTTCAGGGTATATTCTCATTTTGGTTTGCTGAGATTTTGCTGCTCAGCAGTCATTAAATATGTTAAACTGAAAGTCTGGCCCCCTTCAACAATGAATATCTCTTCTGTGTTTTCCATTAGTTTGTGCTTAGTTTCTTAGTTTTTTTCCCCTGAGGTAGAAGTCTTTGAAGTTCTGTAGACAAATAATGATGGTTTAAACACTGTTATCGGTCATATAACAAAATTACCTACTAGACAGTAGAAACAATAATTTTTATATATATATATATATATAGGTGTGACTGGAACCTTAGAACTTCAGCTGTAATTAACATTGGCTTTGCCAACTGAATGTGAAGAAAACCACCAAAACTATCGCTTGCCTTTGGCAGCCATAATAGTCACTTAGGTTTAGTAGTTGGCCATGTGGTAACACGTAATGTTGTTCATATGTTCACTTTCAGTACTTGTCAGGAGGACTCTGATCGGCTCTATCATCTGCTGACACATTGTGTTCAGCAGGAATATGTTTTAGATAGAAGTCTGCTACTCGCTTGAAGCTATGCTCAATAAGCTAGCACCTGCATAAAAAGCACTGTCCTTCTCTGCAGCCTGGGAGATAGCTCATGCCAATCATAATCTAAAGCTCTTAAAGGTGATACCTGTAACTGTTAAAAGTGTGGATTTCTCTTGAAATGCATATACACACTTCTAGTAAAAAGTGAATGTAATAGGTTCTTTTGACTCCCTACTGGGAGCAGCTGCTGTTAAGAGTGGGAGTCAAGGACTCATCTCCTCCATTGGGAATCTGCTTTGTTGTTTTTTTTTTTTTTTTTTTTTTGTTCTGACTCTGTCTAGAGCAAAGAAGAAAGGGAAGTGATAATTCCTTTGGAAAGCCACATTTCACAACCATCTGTTAGGCGATAATACATGTGTTCCCAGAGAATTAGCATTGTTGAACCCCATTGAGTGGAGTGGCACAGCTACAAGCCCAATAAGCCTCGCTATAAAAAGTGACAGTCCTTTGAAATGTAAGCAATGTGATACTTTTTGTTCAATTTAATGTAAGTGGAATTTCTTTATGGTAATTTAATTTCAGAATGTCTTTTAATAACTCTGCATTACATAGTAATGTAATTATATAGAAGAAAGTCCTTAGCCTTTGCAGAGAGATTTTTAAGGCCAAAGTAATTTTTTGTAATACTTGAAATTAAGCCCCATAGTGACAGAAGAGTGTCTGACATAGGTATAATAAATCTACAAGTTGTGGAGCAGAGCACAAATGTTTACAAAATTATAGTAGGACTGAGGGAAATTGAGAATTGTCTTCAGTGTGTTAGTCCAAATTTACTGAAGAATCTCAACAGAAACAATGTTTAATAGCAAAAGGAGGTGTTCTGCTCTGTCTTTCAAGAGAGGTTGATAAAGCTTGGGAAGTTAAAAGCGGGACAAAATATGTGTCGCCATGACAGATTTGCAGTAAAGTCGGTATGTGTGGATGACAGAAATAATTATTATTTGGAGGGGGCTGGGGGAGCAGGGATCATGGTGATTGTAAGAGTGGTGATTTACCATGACCCATGTTATCTCTTTTTGTCAGAGCAGGCAGCAGGTTATGCTTAAGTATAGCATTGATAAACCAAAGCAGAGCAGTCAGGAGGACTTCGTGTTTAGTGGTCAGGACTTGAGACTTCCTCACTTAATGAATAGGGCACAGTGAGAGAAGAGTGAAACAAGGTCTTTGTTGGTATATATTTCTACCTGTGATTGTCCCACAGCTACAGGAACCCTTTAACTTCCATGACTTTCTGGCATCTCTTTTCCTAGTCTCACCTGGAAAGTAGTGGAAAAATCACTTTTCTCAGTGTTGGAACAAGATGAAGGATGTATAAGGGTTTTCCATTGCTATTGTTCATCATCCATCTCCTGGTAAGCACTTAAATATTGCAAGCTTGACAAATGTTGGCTTCATGTATTTGATACTGTTGAGTATTGTGAACAAGAAGGTGGGCTGTTTGGTTGTGACTGGCAACCACTCAGGGATAGGCCTGCTAGAAAAATGATAACTTCTGATATTCCAGGTGTCTGTGCTTCACCTGTGGTGCCAGATCAGTGTTACTTTAGGTGAGGTGTTTTTTCACTGTGGTCCTGCAACTGGCCTTTGAGGCGCCAGTGGTGGCATCTCCAAGGCAGAGAGGAAAGGAGGAGGCAATGGCAATAATGCGGTGGAGGGTGCAGGGTGAAAAAGCTGAATCTGCAGGTAAATGGAGCTTTGCCAACTTACTTAACTAAATACGGATTACAAAAAAAGTTTGGGAATCTCATTAAATGACTGCTGCATGATGTATGTACTTAATTTAATTTCCTATTATTTCAGTTGAAGGAAATTTGAGACATTATTATTTAGACAATAGACTACTCAGTATACAATTGCTTGCTAAGGTCATAGATTAAAACTGGCTGTTGTGAAAAAAACAGAAGTATGTTTCAAGTAATATATCATTAGATATCTGGATGATCTGATTAGTGATTTGAGACGTGTATAGCATTGCACCTATAAAAGAAACTGTTCTAGTGTATTAACATTGCCTCACAAAAGCCTTAATTCTAGAAAACTGTATCTGAATAACCTTACACCTGTAAAATTAAGGGATTGAATAGCTATGCGTGTCTGTGGGGATAAGGCTTTTGCAGATTTTTTTTCAGAACAGAGATCATTATTTCTGCCAGCAGCTAACATATGTATAATAATTGCAAAAGCACAGCTATTTGTGTAACTGTCCAGTTTCATGTGCTATGTGAATGTATATGCAATCAAACTTGTGTACATAGCTCCCATAGCCTTACCGTCAATGTACATACTTTTGTTTTCAATGGAAAAAACAAATGTTGAGAGGCTAAGAGTTCATAGGGTATTAACTGAAAATAAAATTGACTTAGTACCTTAGATTAATATTAGAGGACCATTCTGTGCTGTGTTTTCTATAGGCAAAAATAAAATCTGCAAGCCCATTGGAGTTTTAAATACAATATAAATGTCATACATAATCATAACAAAGTATGCAGAATGTTTTCAAACATTTGTATTGTATGGAAGCAATTACTGGCACCAACTGCATCACACACCCCTCATATGGGCTAAGGCCAAAAGAAATGAAGGTCTCTAAACAAAATTACTTTGGGTGGGTGGGAAGAGAGTGAGTTTTAACTTTTATTAGGGAGCAACACTGTGCCATATTTTAGTGCCAGTCACATACTCTGTAACCCAAATAAGTACTGAAAAAAATTGTTCCATATTAGGCTTTTGTTACTTTTTCTGGTCATTCACTGTCACAGGTCTTCCAAAGGAGACTCTCGCATTTTCATAGTAGAAGATTTCAAGGTACAATGTGTACAAATACAATTCCAGCAGGAAGTTAGTTCTCCATTTGCTGTGCAGCCAGCTCTGTGGTTGCTGAGACAGTCTATAGCATTTTTTCTCAGCATGTTAGTTTTACTTCTAGTAAACCAACATGGCCTCCCATGCTTCCATTTCGTATCTGTAAGCTACCATGATTGCTCTGCCACGTGCTTTGTTCAATGGTACATTTACAATTCTGGATGTTCAGAGCAACCTTCTCTTAAATCCTCCTTTCTGACATCAGTGAAACTGTAACACACGGTTTGTACACATAGGGATGGAAACAAACAATCAATCTTGTCTTCTGGAGGTAGACGTTTATTTTCATTCAAAGAAGTATGTTCTCATGCGTTTAGTGACTTTCACTTTCCTTGCATAGCTCCTTCCGCCAAACTTTGGCTCTTCCTGAACTTTGTAAGTTTTCGATGTTTGCCAAGTTAGGAGTGTCCGTTCATACCCCTTGAGAAGCCTGAATGCTTCACTTCACGTGCACAAATTATGGCCAATTCTTCCATGCCAGCTGGTCTGGTGAAGGACATAGTCTTTTCTGACATTTTATCTTCATCTCTCTTTTAAAAGAAAGAGACCGTCTCTCGTTATGTCCTAGGCTGTGAGTGATGCCAGTTGTACTACTTCATTGCACATAGAAAGAAAGCCTCAGGAGTCAAACCCAGAACATTTCGAAATTGGAGGAGAGTCCACCAACCATACAGCCCCTTCTTAAAACTGGAAGATCACTTCTCTGAGGAAATACTTTTTCACTGTCACTTGTCACAGTGACATACTGACATTTGGGAGTTTCCCCCAAAAGACTAACTGTGATGTTCCTGCTTTTATGGACATGCACTTGAGTCATTATGCTGCCATTTTGTGTGGTCACGTGTGTGGTACGTACTGCATGAGGGTATGTACCAGCTGAATTCCAAATAAGGGGCAATACTTCATTGCAGAAGTTTAAAAGACATTGCTTAGTATTTGCCCCCTGATCTTTCATGTGCAGTATAAGTCATATAATGTATCTTGATGTGACACTCCTGATCTGTGAAAATCAGTAATTAGGAATTCACAGGCAAGATGCATGGTATGTTTTGGTCCGTAGGTTAGTAGAATAGCATCTCTGAACGTTGCTGCTGCAGGCAGAGGAACCTTTGGAGGATAATGCTGTAGCAGTGGGTATCATGAACATCACATGGCAGGAGGGACACATACAAGCAGTATGGTTAGAAAGTTTTGAATGAAATAGTCGTGGGACTATGGATTATGCAGCTGAGTACCAACTAGAAAGGTGAGAGGAGGACAGAGAAATAGATGAATGCTTTTGTTAGGGCATGAGGTGCATGGAGGAGATTGGAATCAGATTATTTTACGTTAAAAAGAGGCATGCATTGCACTAGTTGTATGTGTAAGGGCGTTAGGAATGTATCTGTGAGTATAATGTCATACTTTAGATTATGGTTTTGTGGGTTTTATGATCATCAGAATCCCTGTAAGCCTATAATTTAGTTACCTATCTGAAATTATCATAAATAATATAAACAGTGTGGATAAAACAAAGTGTGTGTGTGTGTGTGTAGTCAGTCAGTGAGTGGGTGCATGTGTACACACACACTCAGATACACACATGCAGAGACAGACTCAAATACACATTGGTTAGGCAGATACTGGAGTAATGCCTTTGAATATTTCTGTTAATTTGGTGTGATAAACCAGCTGTGCTTCCTGTAGGGTAAAACACTCATTCTTAATATTCTTAATATTTGTCACTTGCACAAGTAATTAGCATGTAAGTCACTTTTTAATGTAAATCTTTGCTGTATCCCTGTTAGGTAACTGAAGGATAATTCCCACTTTATACACAGTTTAAAGTCATGTCCCCAGAAGTGACTTGTAAATTTGGTTTCCTGATTTAGGACCTGTCAGGCTCTGATTACTCTAACCACTCACAGCTTTGACAGAAGTCAACTGGAAGAGCAAATCAGTACCTATGAGCATTAAATCAGGCTCCCCAAAAATGAACCCCTGTATGAAAGACACTGTATTTTTCTTTGTGAAGAGGTTGTATGATATGCTGTTAAATTGGTCTGGATCAGAGTGCACCACTGTTTATTTCTTGGTTTCTTAATCCACTAGAAAAGGTACCTCACTGAAAATGTTTTCTGTTTCTTGTATGCATACCCATAATGTTCAGGCGTGTTCTTACTGTCTACAAACCATTCTAATTGCGTGCAGTTTCATGATCGTGTTATGGCAAGTGTGGTCGGGTTTGGAGTTACAGTGTGGCTTTTCTTCCGTGCTCGCATAAGAGGGAGTGCCCATGGCAACTTTGTCTGCGTATGAAGCAGAAATTTGCTAGTTAAACAGTTTTGCTTCCTACATGATTCATCCATTTTTTTTTTATGTAGTAGGGCAGTAGGGTCGTTGGGTGTACAGTATGTTTTGGGGATAAATAAATTTTATACTAGTAATATTATACGTCAGCACACAAAATGTTAGTTCTTTGTCTGCTTGCTTGGATTAAAGTAAAATCTGGACCAGACTACAATTAACAGTGAAACAACTGTATAGTCTGTTTTAAGAGTCAGTTAATTCAGATCTTAATAGCATGATTCTCTTTAGCATTCTTAAAGACAAGAAGAAGAGCGTATGTACTATCAACAGACTTTTCTCGGCTCTGCTGGTCGCCTCATCTGAGAAACTTTTTAAAATACGCACAGAAAATATTTTTATCTTTTTTTTTTATTCTTTTTTTTGCGTTAATAGACTTTTATGTCCGAGCTGGTAAATTTTCCAGCAACCATCACCACCTAACATTGTGTTACTGTTTCCAGTTTGTACTAACTTGTTGCGGTGCCATCCTCCTGCATTACCTACTTACTTTGTCTTTGTAGTGAATTTTGTGAGTTCAGTTAATCAGGTGAATCACAGCGCTTAGTATATTTCTATCTTTGATAAGCTATTTTATAATTCAGCCCTTCTCAGCCTTCCTCTAACAGCAAGGTTCGCTTCGTTCAGCCAAAGAAAATGAGACAAGGAAAGGTAGAGGAAACTTTCATAATTGAAAGTTTTATAAATAGATTTTATATAGACACGTATGTATATTTAAAGAGCTTGGCCAAGTGATGACTTTGACAAAGATTTAACAAACCAGGAGTGTGAAGTGTTCTGTAGGCTAACAGTTTTAATGGGTTTATCTTAGACAGTTCTTCAGTTGTGAAAGTGTCAGTTAATAATTTACCCGTCCCAAGGGGCAGTGGAAGCAATCACACTCAGCAGCGAGGTACTCCTGGGCCTGTCGCAGTGCTGCAGCTCATCTTGCCTACAGAAATGCACCATTGGATGCGACATCAGCACTGTGTCTGCGCTTTGACAAATGAAGTCTTGTAAGAGCTAAATAAGGCGTGGGAAGTTTTGGAATGAGCAAATAGCTCTACAGCTGATTTCTGCAGTAATGGATTACTGTAAATGCCCATCCGCTGCACATCAGAGGGAACACAGGTTAAAATGAAAGCATTTGGGGCTTTTTGGTACTGTGTTTTGAGATGCGGTTTTTGGTGCGTTTTTTTGTTGGGTTTTTTTTCGTAAAAAGAAACCCTGAAATACAGAAAATGTTTCTAAAATCCAGAGGTATAGTTAGCGATGTTTGCATGGTATTTGGAAAGTGAATGTTCTGCTCTGATGATGCATTGCAAGAGCCAGAGTTTTCTACCAGAAATGTGAATGTTTAACATAAAAAAGCCCTGCAATATAGTACTTTCACCATCACCCTTTACCATGCAATTTGTTCAGATGCAGTTGTTAACATGAAATCACTGTAGATTAAGCACTATTTATGTGAATTTTATTCCAGCGTTTACTCATTGAATTATACTGTCCTACCAGGATGGTAAGTTTTGTAATTTGTTTTCCACTATATGAAGAATGTTCCTCCACAAATACTCACTTTTGCATCCGTATTTTTTTATTAGACATTATGCCATTCTAAAGATTTACAGTTATTTAATAATGATTTATTATAGTAATTTATTCTGCCAGCTGTGGCATATTTTTACTGGAATTTGTAAATCAAATGTATATTGAAATTCACTAGAAACATGCATTTCAGATTCTAATGAAATGTACTCCAAAATTGTTTTTAGAATTGGGCAGCTATGTGAATGAACTGTAACTTTCACTTTCTAGTGTGATATGTAAGCTTTTCCTCCACCTGTTTTATTTACTTGCCAATCTTGGATGTTTCACTTACTACAGGATTAGTGAATCTTGATGCTCCTGTGTGAAACAAACAGCAAGAAAACTGCAGAGCCATTGACTTTGCCCTGCAAGGCATCAGTATCAAATCATGCACTTGACCTGCAGTGATCGAGTCACATTAAGGATTAGGAAGACAACTTGACAGCAATTTCAGTGTGCTTCTAATTGCTGTCTCTGTGTTGTGATAGAAAGTGCATGTCTTGAATTTAGTGAGTCATAAGAGACACTGAGTGAAATTAGTATTTGAGGTGATAGAAAAAAATGTGTATATGTTGGAGGGGGGACCCAGGGAGAAACCAACAGTATTTTTACAATATTTTGTAAAACTTTTACAATATTTTTTCAATAGTATTGTTTCATTTGCAGCTTCACTGCAACTCTACATTTAGTTCATTTCGAAGCCAGGAACTCTCTTTTTAATTGGTAGTCTAATACCTGCTATTCTTGGCTCTTTGAAAATCTGGCATGAGCTATGGGTGTGAAGTATTCTTTAAAATTCCAGCACTGTGTATCAGTTTCCCAATAGTAAAAATCAAAATGAGTTACTTCCTTTCTTCTATCTTTTGTCTCTCTTGATTATTCAGGCTATAAACCTTTCTGGACAGGAACTCTCTCTTCCTTTTGTTTGTACAGCACGCAGCACAGCTGGAGGAGGGAGATGGGCTGAGCTTGGCTTCAAGTGTCTCAGACTGTGTTTTAATACAAATAGGATGCAGCTAACAGCAATGAAGCTGTCTCTCAGATCTTGTGTAAACATTTCTGAAATAAATTGTCTTTAAGTGAAAATTCAAAATATCTCAGCTTCTGAGAGAGATTTATTTTCTGCGTTTGGTTCTGATCTCAAGAAAAAAAACAGCTGTCGCTTCGTACTTTGTGAAAATCAGCTGCTGTGCATGTGTACACAAGTATAGGATCCCAACTTGCCAGATCAGCAGTGATGCTTCCTTGTTTATCAAAGATCAGAAATAAACTTCACATGAATTCAACACAATGTGTTAGGATACTGAAAGATTGCTTTTTTAATTTTTGTGAATATGATCTCTTCATGACAATACGTAAAATTGTCATGACAGGATTCAAAAGAGAGAAAGGATGCGAAGTATAACATTTCTAAATGAGTATCTAGGGATTTTAATTACTCTCTGAAATCATGAATGTGTTAGAAAAATAGTTAAAGAAAAGTCAATTTAAGTACATTTACCTAAAAAAATACCAGTATAAAACATAATGGCAAGTCATTGACTGAGAAAACTGCAGAAATTTATTCCGATTTCCTGTTTAGGGATGGGGTGATTTTTATAGTGTTATTGCAGGAACATTCACAGCAATATAGAAACTGGGAGTTCAAGGTTCATTTCTTAAACAATTTTCAAAAATATTAATTTTTTCTTAAGAACGCTATATTATTTGTCAGGAAGCAGCTGATGTTTTCTTTGATGCTTTTGAGGTGTTCTTTTCACTTCAATTACCTTTGTACAGTTAGCTCTTCTGTTAAGTCAAGTGTATGACACTATATAGTCTTCCATGTGTTTACATTGATGCTTATCCTGTATTCCTTTTGAAAAGTGACCTGCAAAGCAAATAAACCTGCTTGTGCCCTGATTTTGCTTGTCTTGGCAGGTTTTTAGTTTTTCTCAATTCTTCTTGTATTAATCTTGTATGTGAGGAGGGAGTAAGAATACAGGAAAAGTTTTCATTGTTAAAATTTCTACCTTGCTTTACTCTTTTAGTCTCTTTGATTTAAAACTCACTGAGATTTTTCTTCTTTAGAAGGCTCAATCCTAGAGGATCCATCTTCTAGCAAAAGAGGAAAAAGGCAATTTTTTGTATTTTCAAGCCCAAATTTCTCCCTCCATCCAAATGTTCTCCGAAGACAAATTTCATCTTTTAAGCAAAACAGGACATACCTCCCTTTCTTGCAGTTTTACTTAAGGTGCTAATTTTTCTGCTTCTAAGACACCTTCAGAGTGACAAGAGAACATTATATTTTCAGGAGGTTAAAAATCTTTATAAATACCAGCTTTTGTTTTAGCGTGGTATTTTGATACCAGAGTGGAACGCCTTTGTGCTATATTAAACTTGTTGAGCTGTGTATCGCCTTTTAAGAAATGCATACTTAGTAGCTCATCAGCAGACAAAATCCTAAAGCTTTCTGTTTAGTAGCTTTGGACAACAGGGACATACACCACTGACATTCTCCCAGGTTATTTCCCACCTACAAAAATCCTTCGTATTCCTGAAGTGGAACTAGTTTTCTCTTGTGATTGACTTTTAACATGTCCACAGGTATCCTTGAAGTGAGTTGGGTGAAGGAAAACTGATAGTTACCATGCTAGAATTATCCTGTGCTTGTAACAGCTGGCTGCGGTTCTGTCTTTAGCATACAACCAGCTGATTAAACCTAAACTAATAGTTGTAGTGGGTTACTCTTTTTGCTGCTCAGTTTTGCTAATCTTAGTTGGAAACTGAAACAGTGAGACTGATGTTGGGAGAGGGAGGGAGAAAGGTCTAACTGCTGGCATCCTGAGGGAGCTTGGTGAGTATCACTGATGCTCAGCCATACTGTCGCATTTCCCTGGGTCTTCCTCCTCCTTCAGAGGAGCATGTGCGTGAAGGAGGATGAATGCTTTTTGAGGGAGAGCTTTCTTCACCTCCCATCAGCCAGCCCTGCGAGGATGTTACTGTCCTTTCTTCACATTTTCCAAGTAACCGTCTTGTTTTGGGGACTGTCACTCGTTGCTGTGCTTGAACCTTGTCTATGTTTCCAAGACGTACTTGGCATAAAAGAAGAAAAAGCTCTCTTGCCAAATTGGGAAGTTTTTGAAGGGACATTTATGTACCCTACAGGAACTTGCAAACCCAGTTTTCAGATTAAAAGTAGTAAGATAAGTAATTTAATCTCAGGTGGTAAAATGTTTATGTCCTATAGCTGAAGCTTCTGTTTGACATACAGTACAAGTGAAAGACTGAAACATCCACATCCCAAAGACAAAAAGGAATAACAGACATAGTCTTTTGTTTTAGGACCCATTAGTACAGAGTGGGAGATCTTAAAAATTTCAGGCTGAAGCAACTTGGAAGTATGTGCTTTTGCTTATCTGGCTTCAGAAAAGTCTAAGGATTGTGCTGCAGAGAAAGCAAAGTATTTTAGTAAGGAAAAGACATGTTAATTCTTCTACTTTGTACATGTAGTAAAGTTACTAACACTGTTGAAGGTGTAGCACAGGGCTTTCTTGCAAATTGGTGGTTAAAACTGTCTTTGTGCCTTTTAGATGCAGGCCAAAGGGCAGAGGAGTGTCCTACATACCAGGGTTTAAGCAGCCACACTGTTACATGGAACAAGCTCCATTCCCCCTTTTTTCCATCCCTGAACACCCCCCCAGCCACACCCTCCAAATCCTTGGTCTTTCCATAACAGACGGACTTGTAGATGCTTCGTTGTTCCCAGCCTGCTAAGTCTGTTGCAGTTACTCTAGAAACAAAATCCAGTTTAGTCTTTAAATAGCAGTATTAAGGTCCCTGTGGGTCAACTCATCCCAAGTAAGCCGTATGTGAAAGCCAAAGCAGGGACTGTCCATTGTGATTTTCCTTTAGAGCATATTTGCCCCTTTCCCCCCCCACTCCCATTCTATCTTCAGTTGTGTGAATGGAGAAAACCCGAAAGCTTCAATTTCAGGTCTGGCTCCTAAAGAAAACCAGTGTGGTTCATTTGTGGGTTGGGAATAGGGGTTTGAATTGGCATAGACTTGTGGGTGCTTTGGGGCTGGAGCACACAAAGCTGTGGGTTCCAGATGCTTGCTATCCTGTATTAATGTGGCTTGTCTGTGAAACCATGGCATCCGCAATACTATACAAAGGTCCACGCCTGTGGTGGTTTGGGAACTACTCCCAGCGAGAGAAATTTCAGTTTTTAAAGTGAGTTAGGACAAATTTACAGACATGCAGCTCAGAAAGGCTTAGATAATGCAAAATTCTGCTTACAAGTTTCATTTTAACAGCTATTCAGACAGTATTACACATTAAAATTTCAGACTCCTCATAAACAGCATTTTGGTGTTTTGAAGATGAACCAAGGAAGTAACAAGCTTATTTGCCCCCTAATGTCTTAATATTGTAGGAGCTCATCTTGTTTGTATCTCCTACATTGCTGGCATAACCAGTATGCAGATATCATTGAAATGTACTTTCATTGTTTATATGCAGTTAGTGTCTCTTCATTGACTATGGTAGCAACACGGAGAACATCTTTTCTATGAGGTGGAAAAGAGAAGTACGTACCCTGATTTTCTTCCAAATGTGCTGGACATTCTCAGATGTATTTGTCTTTAAGAACTGCATGTTTTTCACAATTCTTGAAAAGCAGGCCAACTCATAATTTTTTCCCTGAAAGTGTGAATGAATTACTAATATTAAGAATATTTTTTTCGTTTTATGTTGAAGTGACTTGTTAAAAAATTCACCCAAATCTATTGTATATTAAATTTAACAGGAGTATTTTTAGATCGCTTTTTATTGTAAGCTCTGTCCCTGCAATCTTGTGATTTAATAAAGAAATGTCTTTGTATAGTATCTTTCACAAAAACTTCATCTCCAAAACACTATGCAGAGTTACTAAAATTAAAAAGTTTTTTTCCCATTTTACTAGAAGTTAAGAGACATAGACATGAGAACAGAGACATATTGTTTCCACATGAAGGCTGAAAATAGATGGAGAATGAGGGAGCGAAATGCAGCAGGGTGGTTCCAGATGGCAGGCATTGCAGAGGAGAAGGTTCTTGCAGCCATGTTGGCCAGAGTGTACAAAAGGACAAAAAAGGAGTCTGATGCCAAGCAGAGGAAGCTGAAATATAGAGTAATGAAAGTAATATTGAAGGAAATTTATAAAAGATTTTTAAAATGAGTAAGTGTCCTCCTTTTTAACTGAGTGGAGAGCTGGATTTGTTTGTGTGCAATGAGGATATTTCAGGTGAAAAGGTGTTATAAAAATTGAATTTTACTGACACTCTGTACTCAGCAGGTGAGCAGGTATCTTTCTTTGTTTTGTTTTGGTATGTTTTCAAACAAAATAGTAGCTTGTAAGTATTTAAAAGTTTATTGAGTCTTACTGCACTTCTGAGTATCTTATAAATTATTTAATTGTCTGATGGATATGTGGCTACCTAACTATAGGGCATGAAATATGCACTGTTCCTCTAATACACTGGAGGGAGACCTGTTTATAAAGTATTTAGTATTGGTTTTATAATGCACTGTTGTCAACAGGAGACCACGAAGCTCAAAGATCAATCTCATTTTGGCCTACAGTATTAATGCTGCTTTATGAAACTCTGTGACAGGTCACTTAGACAACAGCTCTTAATGAAAGGACTTTGTGCCAGTGTGTGGTCGTGTGACTGTCTGTTAGTAAGGCACGCTTTGGTTGCTGCCAAGGCTGCAGATGAATCTCTTTGTCCAAGTCCCTGAGGTGACTTTGTGGCTGCTGCTACTGCTGGCCAGGTGATGGAGCTCATCATTTCCCCGGTCCTCCAGAGAGAAGTGAGACAGAGACTGCTGAGTTCTTACTAATGCAGCTTTTCCTAATTGTCCAGAGAGCTAGTAGGGCACTGGGCAGTTCAGGCAATCCTGTGTACTTTGAATGAGTCAGTAATTAGAAAAACATAGCTCCTCTTAGTTCAGTGTTGCATTTCTGCATGAAGTGTCTTTTCAGCCATCTAAAATTCAGCTGTTCAATAAACAACCAGGATTTTTAGGTCAGTTTAGTTACTTAATTACAACAGATTTATGTTTTAGACACCAGATAATTGTTACTAGGAAGTGGCACAATAGATTATATTATTGAATAATTAGATCATAAGCTTAGCCTATACTTAAACCCTTTAGGCTGTAGTGGGATTCAAAGGCCTTGCTTGTTATGGAGACAGTTTACCGAAAGAATGAGAATAATGAAATTAACTACCAAAGAATAAATTGCTTTGTAAAGGTCTGGTACGAAACTAGTGTCCAGCAGACAGTTTTCACAGTTTTAGGATGTTTTTCAGAAAAGAACAGCTAAAGTTGCTGAATTTAATAGTATATTAAAAATATAAACCTTGCTTAACCCCAGATAATCAATAGATGAAAGATACTGTAATATAGTAGTGCACCTGTATAATAGCATAGTGATAATCTGTCGATGTAAACATATTAATGTTGGGTTTTTTAGATCAAAGTGTTTTAATTATCTCTCTCAATAACTTAGATAAATTGGGTTGTTGCATTGTTACTTTTAACAGTTGCTGAGAGCTTGCCGCTGTTTTCTGTTGGAATGCTGAACTTATGTCTCAGCAGATACAACTGGTTTTGAAATATTTTGTTTTAAAAGTGAGATACATTTACTTTTGTGTTATACATCTTCCTATATTATATGGCATGTCAGGTGCCCTCTGTCCTTTTTAGTTCTTTGTAAATCGAAACAATGTCTGTATCGCACTATTATTTCAGTGGTGGACCATACGGACATTTCATTAGATGCGTAGTTTAAATCAAAGTCTTTTGGAGCTTGCTGTATCTACTGTGCTTTGAATCAGATTCTCATACCTTAATGTGGTTATCTTTTACCCTTTGGTATAAACAATTAAGGAATAAATAGATAGTTTTGTGTCAAAAAAAAGACACTAACACAAACACAGATAGGACATGAAGACTGGATGTGAAACTGTCCTATGTGTGCAGAACAAGCTGCCCTGTTTACCTCTCTGCAAATTAAGGGGTTTGCACCAAATTTTTGCTAGGCCTGTAGAATTCTTCTGAGAAAAGCATTTTATAGTTTAGTGTATTATCCACATATGCATAGTGGTTATTACTAGTTAAATGCCATGCTGATGTGTAGAATACCTTTTAAACAGCAAGTAATTACTTAGAAAATTTAATAGGCACAATCAACAAACTGCTATTACTTGGCATTAGGTTGTATGTTTTTACAAGGTTTTATAGAGTTGCTTGTTTTTATAACCTTCTGCATCCTCCATTTCACCTGCATTTTGTCATTTTTGTGTGTGTATCCACTGTATCACGATTCTTTGATTCTCTCTGCTTCACTTGTGTACTCCTCTGTTGTTAGGCAGGCAAATTAGTGTATTTGACATACCTCCCTTACAAAGTAGGTCAAGAAATATAGATGTGATTTCTCCTGTAAAAAGGAGTTTCAGGTGAGCTGAACTCCCAGTATTGGCTTGTTTAAATAACAAACAAAAAAATCACAATAAAAGCAAAACAAGAAGACAAAAGTGTATGTTTTTCATCACCTACAGCTGACAAGAACTTTTCTCTAATTTGTGTTATATCCTCGATGTTCATGTTCATCCCCCAAACCTGCAACTGGGTGTCTCTGCCAACATTCACACTGTGATCATGTTAAATACTGAAGGACAGCATATATGGATGTCATTGTCTTGTCTGTGTGCTTACTTTTTCTGTATTTGACTATTCTTTTGTTTCTTTAACTTGTTAAAACATAGTGGCTGGGTGACTAAAATCCTGAAGATCTTTGCTTGATGAGGTTTTTATATGCAGGCAATAGGTCACAGTTTTCACCTTAATTTTTGCCATTGTTGTGTCACGGCAGTCTTTAAAAGGGTTTTGTGGTACGAGGTAGTTATACGTAGTTTGGCAAAGATGTGATTAGGATCAGTTGGAGTGTGACAGCTTGCTAGAAACTTAACTGAAGCTTTCATAACAGGAATGTACACTTTCAGACTCATAATCAAAAGTTTTCTTTGAGGAGAAAGTTCCTGTCATGTCACCTAATGTGTAATGGGAAAGAAATTAAATATCTGTATTAAAAAAAAAGGATCAATAACTAACTTAGAGTAGGCTAGGGTTTGAAAATATGATTCTAAATTATAATTGAAAACTTTACTGATGTTGAAAAATTCTGCCCTGCTTCAGTTGTCTGAAGATCTGGATACTGAACACTTTTGACCTGAAAAGTCTTCCTTTAAAAAAAAAAAAAAGTAAAATTTAGATGTGGACACTTCCAGAATCTGTGTGAATTAGGCACAGATTCCTAAATGCACAGTGCTGTTGAAAAGTTAGAGAGCAAGGATTCAGCAAGGAGATTTGGAACACAGGGGGCTAGAAAGTATTCTGTCACATTGTTGCGTGATGACATAATCAGTGCTATGCATTTTGGCTATAAATCGGAAATTACCTATTAAAACTCACACAAAAATGTTGTACAAAGTAAGGATGACAGGTTTCAGAGAAAATACAGTTCTGACAATTTTTTTTTATTTAGGATATGGAAATTTGGGTGGATTATCTGTTCAGAGGAGGTTTCCTTTATTAATCCCCTCCACCCCCTTTTTTTCATTTTAGACATCTGTTAACATTTCATATAGTGTAACAGATGTTGCAGAGTGAGTCCGTTATATAATTCTTAGGGAGAAATGGATGATAAAGAATGACATTTCCATAGCAGAATCACCATCTCTCTGAATATGACCATCAAGATGGCTTTGCATAATTTTCAAGTATGAGATTATATTCCTGATACGACACAATTCACAACTTTGTTGTTACCCATGGACAAAGTGTAAGTGTGATTGTTACAGTCTCTGCTCACACATTATTTTAATGACAAATAGAAGAATTCTCTCTTACTTCATGAAATATATACTTTTTTGGAGACACTATGGAGTACTCAGTTACAAAATGTCTTCAAAATAACGCCATTATATAAGCGTGGTTGTTTCAGCACAAGCAAGGGCTGATTATCATGCGATGTGGAGGACCATTTTCATTATTTTGGCAAGAACAGGGACAGTTTTGTCCTGACGAGCTATTAGATGAATACCAGAATGTGTCACATGAAAAACCACTGATCTTTAACCCGGCTATCTACTTAACCAAGCCTAGAAATGAATAGTGAATAAGGGAAGAGCAAAGGCCAGTTTACTGTCATTACAAATTAGAGAAACTGTTAACATCTGCAGCAAAATGAACTCTGGGAATTACAGGTACTGTCCAGTAGGTTAGTGGAGGGTACAGAGATTTAGGAAAACTATGTATACAGAAATGAGATTACCAACAGTGTATGTTCATGTGCATGTATCATTACTATTGAAAATTCGAACATGTGCATAAAAAGACATAAAGATTTTCTGAATCTTTTCCAGTACCCTTAACGAGTCCTGAGAATGAGCACTGAATGTAAGGAACACTCCTTCAGAATAATCGATTGATCGTTATCATTAAATAGAAACGTACATACTAAATCGACAGAAATAATAAATCTATGCTCACTGTTTTATCTTTTATTTTTTTCCCCAGGAGTAGTCTCGGGGACACTGCTGCATGTACAGTTAATATAAACATTTATACTGAACTCCTAGATGTTTGAAAAACAAACACTGTAAAGATCAGTAACATTTTAAAATTATCAGTTATGGGAATTAATGCTTACAGAAAAACACTATTCTTTCTTGCCCTGCTAGTAGAATTGCATTGTCTCCCTACAGTCTTGTTAGCTCATACTAACTGAAATGCAAATTCTTTCCAACTAATTGGACCTCGTTGAACGTACATGTACAGTACATAGTTATATGCATGTAGTTTTTTTTACTAAATTCCTCTGTAATTATTTTCTTGATTAATATCTAAAGCAGAGACGTGGAACAAAAATCTCTTTAAAGAGTTTACATATTACTGAACATTAAAAAGATAGTAACTGTTGCATGTTTTAACAGCTTAATTAATAATACTGAATAATTGGAACAAAAAGAAGGAAATATTTTTTCAATGTTTAGTCATTTTGAACTATTTGCATTAACCCTTTGACTGAACTAATTAACACTTAAATTATCAGAATAATGGAATTTAGAAAAAGGAAGATACATTTACATTATATAGCACATTCTGCTGGCTGGATTTTCATATTGGCATCACCTGGGCTTTCTGTAATCACCTTTCCTATCCTTTCTTGCCATATGGCACATTTCTGTATCCGTAGTTTTAAGAGGAGAGACGAAATCAACAATGTTATGTTTTTAAAAGATTCACAAAGCCATACATGTAATGTAATTGTCTTTGATAGTAAGTAATAAGTAATAGTTAAAATGAAAAGAAATAAAAAATTCTTAACATCGCATACAGTTCACAGAGCACTTAAAATTCTCAAAAACACAAGTGGACAACTGCACCTGCACTCTGTTGTGAGTTTCATTAGAACCTTGTTTCTGTAGCCACCTCTTCTACTCAGCACCCGGGTATTCCCAGGAGTGGAAAATGTAAAATAATTTCACAGATCCTTTTATCTTTCAACACAAATGCCATTGGATAGCAGTAAAATACTTGCAGAACGTATTCCTGATTAAATATCTGTTAAAAATGAGATTTTTTTTTAATGCTTATAAAAGAATTTGTTTTAAATGCTGTTAGAGCCCTTACCTTTTCTATAGTGTTTCTGACTCTCATATGAGTTAGCCAAAGGGGAGAGAAAAAATACCGTTCTACTCAGTTTGTGCCAAACTTGTGCACTAACAAGTAGTTCCTGTACTTCCCACAGATGATTCGAAGAATATTTCTGCCTCCAGAGGAATTATAGCAATAAGCAGAGGGCAAAAGATTACAAAGAGAAGTACTGGGTTCTAAGCCTGGATTCTGATTATTAAAATTTTCACTAAATTTCATGTCAGTTTTGTTTCTGTTTTGTGTCGTGTCCCCCCACCCCCCCATATTGCTGTACAGTTAGAGGAGGCTTAACCTGCTACGGCAGGAGGTGTACTTCTGTTGTATTTTTCCTGCAGCGATTACTTTTATCTCCTTAGCGACTACTACTTTTCATATCCCTGTTTGAAATTCAGTAAGTATTTGGTTTCTTGTGTTTATATGCTGGCATTATTGTGCCAAAAAAGGTGCTATGTAGGCGCCATAAATTTCAGGATGACCCGAGCTGGACTGGAACTGGCAGACTGAATTTTGTTTCTTTTCTGTTATGTTAGTTAGCAGGGGGGAAATATTTATTTCTTTGAACTGTTCTGAAGCTCTCATGTAGAAGTCACGCATTTGACAATTAAATGATAGTCCTCCTTTGATACAGTGATCTGAATGTGCTTAGATTTCATGAAAGGTTGTAGCATTCTGGCCAAGATTTCTGCTTGGGAAGACCAGATTTGGATGTATTAGCTAGTCAGCCTAATAACCCTGTACAGACTGTATTGATTTTCTAGGAGAGAGTTTATGAACTAAATAAACTTGGAGCTGGTGTCTTAATAAACTGCTTCTCTCAGTCTGTCACATTTAGTTACTGAGCTCTGCAGTTTAGGGGAAAAAAAGGCTAATTCTGTTACAGATTGTTCACAGCAGGGTCTCCAAATTAGCCCTTTGTTTTGTAATGCCACCTTGCTTGGGCTCGCTTTGAGCACATTTCTCAGTTTTACCCTAATGAGTTGCAACACTGATAATGTGGCTGATGATCTTTCATTGATTTCACTATCACTTGCTTGTCTGGTAATTGATCCGTTGCTGAGCCTCTAGTTAATTATATCGGCTTTGACATGGCCCGGTCCACCGGGAATTTCAAGTCTTGCAGAATAACAGTTTTAATAAAAGAGTCTATTACTGCAGGTGCTTGCTGCTGCATGCCGGTTGATTTTGTCTGTGCGTGCGTGCGTGCGTGCGTGCGTGTGTGTGTGCATGCACGCATGTGTGTGTGCATGCATGTGTGCGCGCCGGTGTTTTTTTATTCTCTGGGAGAGGAGAGGACTGCAGGACAGGAAAAAGAACGGGGGGGGGGGGGGTGTGGGGGTGGTAAGAGGTGGAGATAAAGACAGCGAGCGAGAGCACGCAAGAGATGCAGAACGGAGAAGAGAGGAGGAAGCTTGCTATTGACAGTGTCCTTAAGCCTCCCACAAATAACAGCCATTAGTGGGAAGGTCAGGAGCTGAGCATGCAGCTTGACTGAGGCACTGAGTGCCACTTCACAAATGAAGAGGCTGGCAAATTTTAGCGGGAGTTTGAGGGGCTAATAGCTAGCTGTAAAGGTACAGCCACTGTTGGCACAATTGACTCCTAAGTGTCATTCTCCTCTCCCCAGCAGAGAATATTTTTATTGACCACAGGTGGACTTAATATATTTTAAGGCAACAGTTCTTGGGGTTCTTGCTTGTTTCTTCTTGGATATTGAATTTGCTGCTTTTGAGACTTTTTTTTTGTACTTAATGGTGCTGAACTGGAGGAAAGTTTAACAGAAAAGCTTTCAAGAGATGTAGGGTCTAGAGGGGAAGGCACATTTGTGTCAACATAGTGTACATCTTCTCATCTTTTCTCATTGCACACTAATGACACAGAGCTGCCACTGAAGCTCTCTTCTGTTTCTTTTGTTGTTTCAGAGAGTGAGGTTTATTGTTATTCCTGAGTTAAGAAAAAAGCAGTGAGTGGTACACTTGTCCTCCTAAATTTGTAGATTTTATTAGAAGATGAATGTTCCTTATGTTGGAAAGGACAGCTTTTTTTTTTTTTTTTTTAATACTCCGGACCTTTTTTTATGAGATTGCATGAATTTTGTTTTACATTTATGAAGTTTGTTTGCAGAGTTATGATTTCTTGTCTGTATGTAAAGGATGAAGTGGGTAAGAGATTTTTTCAAATAAGATTCACTTTAAAAAGCCATTGTAATTAAAACCAGTATCGTAGTAGTATTATTTGTCCTGGTATGCAGTACTGTGCCTTAAGTACAGAAGAAAGATCTTAAAGGAAAAATATTGTTTCTTTTGCATTACTTTTTAACTGTGTGGGACTGGCTTCTTTTCTGCTGTGATTCATTTCTTTGTTCTTTATGATTTGAAAGGTGTATTGTATCTGCTTCAACCAGCTACTTACAAAAGCAAAACAAAACAAAAAACTACTTTTGATCTTTTGGGGGAGGGGAAGAAAGGACTAGCTTTTTCATTTTTCCATCCTTTCTTGCTCGCGATGCTGCTTAAGACACTTAGCAGTGGGCAAGGGAAGAGAGGGGTGTGAGAGATGAAATGTGCATGTGACTTTCTGGTTTTATTTCAAAAGGAGTTAGATCATGTCTTTTTTCCGCTCTTTGGTAAGAGTTTTACTTCGGATAGGAACTGACTATCCCACAATTCTTGTCTGACTAATATTTAGAAAATAACCAGGCCAACTTCTGTATTTTACTTCTAAGCGAATATTGACTGTGTTTAAGAGTAATTGCTTGCTCACTTGCTTTTTGCTTTTTTTTTTCCTTAAGGTTTGCTGATCCTGTGTGGTAGGCAAGTGTCAGATACTACATGCTGTACTTGACAGCATTGTTGAGGAGAAACAGAGAAAGACAGGGAAAGGGCCACAGTCTTTTCTTTCTCCCAGTTCACTGTGATCATTGTGCTACTTAGAGAGAACGTGTGTGTGTGTGTGTGTGTGTGTGTGTGTGTGTGTATCTGTAGACTGAAGGGTTAGTGCAGGATGTCATTTGGTGCCTGACAGTGGAGCAATGCAGTTGACTCTTTGCTCTGCTATCCAATGACATCCAGTGGCTGAGAGTTTGAAGCTGATGGTTGGGTCTTCTTAGTGCTGCATGCACACCTGACAGGCAGCTGTTAAACTGAGCAAAGGCGAGCTTGGGGAGTCACAATCTGTGCATAAATGATAGGGGTATCTGTGCTGAAGGTGCGAAAGAAGCTCTGACCCTCTCCCCTGAATCCCCCCTTCCCAAATGAAACGCACAGTGCAGCTAGCTTAACTACACTACACTCCTGCTACTGGCTGCCAAGAGGCTCAAAAAATCCACCTTCACTTTTCAGTCAGAAGAGGCAGAAGTGGATGTGAGAGACAGACACACACAGAGACACAGAGAGCGAAAGAGGGCAAGAGACTTGACTTTAAGAGACTCCTGCACTGACAACTCCATGCAGTTCGGAACAAGAACGGCAGCGACCGACTCTGGTTTCATGGGGACATGGCAGAACACTGACACTAACCTCTTATTCAGAATGTCCCAACAGGTACGTTACTTTCATTTATTTTAAAACATGGCATTTCTGTGCTCTTTTTCTTTTTTTTTCCCCCTCCTTTTCCTCTTTCTTTTCCATGTTTCATTTTTGTTTCATTCATCACTACATAGTCAGCCTCTGAACTGTCATAACTATGTCATTGGAATGTGCATGGTTACTTCATTGCTTCCCTAAGGGCTCCTTTTTAAAAGAGGAAAAAATATTAAAGCTTTAAGTAAAAGCAAAGCATTTGTTTTAAAGTTTCCAAATAGAGCTTTGCTCATAGTAAGTCTGTTTTTCTTTCTTTGTTTGCTTTTGTTTTGTTCCAGTCTTTCTCCCCTCGCTCTCCCCCCGTCCCATAAATAAAAGTATCTGCTATCCCAGCAAAACTCCTTTCTTTCTTCCCGAGTACATAAGCCCTCAAATCAAACTGATACTAAATTTATGGGGCCCCTCAGAACGGCGTAATTAACTTCATGTGGCAGAGCAGAGTTTTATTCAGCGGGACGAAGCGGCGAGCCGTCCTGCTGGAGCTGCTGCCGGCGCGGAGCTGAGGGTCGCTGGAGGAGACGGCTCCAGCCCTCGGGTCCCTCTCCCGCTGCCGCTCTCCCTCCCTCTCTCCCTTCCTCCCTCCCTCTCTCCCCCCGTCTCTGCGGAGCTGAGCCTTGGCGTCCTCCCCAGAGCTGCTCCTTCACCGGGGGCCGCGTTTAAGGCAGCTTGGTATGCCGGTTCTGACGGGAAAGCGAAAATGTTACTGCAAGGCCAGTAATAACTGATAATTAATCACAGGAGCCAGTGTCTCTGTACCATGCACTTGGTGATACGCGCCCTGTATGTTATAGCTAATCTTGCACAATTGCTTGGCTCTTCTGGGTGAAGGGAAAGGGGGAGGAAAGAGAAAAAAAAAAAAAAAGGTGGGAGGAAAGAAAAAAAAAAAGGAAAAAAAAATAAAGAGAGGGAGAAACTTTCGGCTTGGACAGGGCTCAAACAGAGGGAAGTTCAACCTGGAGGTTTTTAGCAGGGTGACTCCCTACCAGGGGACGTTTTGCCTTGCTGAAAACTAGTTTCCAATTATGGTCTGACACTGACTGATAATAGTTGAAATATTGTGTTAGCCGAAAGAGGAGTTAGTAAGTGATTTGTATATTAATATTGGACTTTTATTTAATGTTGGACGTAAGATGAATGAACTCGTTTACCTGAGAGGCGTTGTACTGTAAGTAAAGAGAGGGAAAGTAACTAGGTTTTTATAGTTTACAGTGACAAAGCATGCCTCAATACTGGCCATAAAACAATAATTTAATTAAAAAACCCCAAAACTTTAAAGCCAAGAAAAACTCCAAAGCAGAGACTTAATAACCAACAGCAGTTGTCTGTGGATGACAGTTAAAGCACTGTAGCTCAGGACAGGATGAAGGCATTTGAATAAGGAATATTTTGATGTATCCTGTAGAGGGACCCTGATTACTGCTGATACAGTATGCTGGTATAGAATGTAATCAACATAAGGAGGCAAATAAGCAACTGTTCAATTTCCCATTCTCCAAAGTAAAAAAGTTCATTTCCTGGTAGAGATGAACATTTCATAAACACTGCTTGGCATTAGGAAGTGTGAACCGCTGCTGCACTGCTTACAAGCCTTAGCAGCTGCATACAATGTCTGTGATACATAACATATTTGGTTATATTGATATTGAGCAGTAGGATGGAAAGCAGTTACTTGGATTACCTGCTGTGTTCTTATAGTAAGAAGTGAGATTACTTTTTTGGGGTGGAGAAAAGGTTCTTTCCATGTCAGCCACAAAAGAGTTAACATAAGTAGATCCAGATAACGATGAATTGATAAATGATGATTGAACCACATAGATAGTATTAGATTGCCTGTTTAGTGTTAGATGTTTTTCAACAGATTTAGCCTCTGAGGTCTCCGGAATACTAGAAAATGTTCAACACTGACAAAGGAAACAAAACTAAATAAAAGAGCATCACAATGTGTAAGGGGGTCAAATAATTTGAGACAAGTAGCTCATTAGACCAAGCCAAACATTTATGCATGTAAGCTAGGCTGTTTGGTTTCGATTTTCTTTTTTAAATAACATTTTGAATGTGCTAATTCTTGAGTATTAACTGGATTTTGTACATTATTGAACACGCATGGTCATGTTGTATTCTGTATAGAAGGAGAGGAGTAATGTACGAAATGACTAAATGTGTGGTAGATGCTGCGTCAGTGTATATCCTTCCATTGGAATACACACACAGTAGCACTGCAAAGGTGGTAATGTCAAGCAGATTTATTTCTTAAAAGTCTGTACTTAACACGTTCCTGTACTGTGTTAATCTCCTTGTCGTATTTTGTTTGTTCGTTTATCATGTGCTAAACATACTGAGTCCAAATATGCTTTCATCGTGCTTTTAAGAGGGGGGTAAGTTATTTTGCTAAATGCATTTCTCTCCTCTTCAAGGATAATGTTTTGTATTATATTTCTGATTTGTTAAGACTGTTGTAACTTCCTAGCTCGCACAGACTATAAGCACAGACTGTTGTGCAAGTGCAGCTGCAAATTTGTGTCTGAGTGCCAATGTTTCTTTCTAAGTCACTAAAATTTTGAATATTGCTTTCTGTTACCTATTTTCATCCATTTGTAAAAGTATTTTCAATCAATCTTCTGCAAATGTAAGTATTTTTAAAATTTTCCCTATGCTTTGAGAAAAATTGTTTTCATGAGTACAAATAACATGAAGTTATGAAATGTACATAACTTGCAAGCAAAGTTTGGCATGGTTTGAAAGAATTGTTCAATGAAACTTTTCCAGTACATAGTAATGCTAGAGACATTTCTTTTTTAAATTTCTAAGTATAATGCTACATTTCCGTGTGTATTTTAGAAGCAAACTCTGACCCCCATCACTTTTCCTTGGAGTTGTAACTTAATCTCAAGCAGGTTTTTAATACAAAGATTGGAGCATGGCAAGAAGAATGATTTAGAACAAAACAAAACCTTGCAATCCCTCCCTCCTCTTACCTCTCAACTCACACCGCACTGCTATTTGCATACTATAGGAATGAATAACTTTTCTCAGAACAAAAGGAAAACCTATTTCATTATGACAAGGCACTGTATGTATCTTAGAAAAATTAGGATTGATTGTGCAAGTTTGGGCTATTAATAGTAAGTGTAATGGTATTTATTTTTTTATTATTTTCTTAGAGAATGGGAGCACAGGGAAATGGCATCTCCACATGCCAGAGCAAATTTAGATTTTGGTGTTGTGAGAGGAGGAGAGGAATAGTCCAATAAAGTACCTGTGAGAAGTTTATGACATGGCCACTTGACTGCATTGTTTTGCCTATGCACCTTTTGTCCATGTAAAAGTCTGTGATTCACTTGAAAAGGGGTCATCCCATTCTGTATACAGAAGAATGTCTGATAACCTCAAAGGGCATAAATCTTAACTTTTAAAAAGGAGTGCTTCTTTGGGTCACTTTGATCAGTGACAGGTCGAGAATGAGCAGAAACCCTTGGCTTCTCTTCCATGCTCATCTGGTTAAGTCCAGGGCACCCACTGCCCATTCTAGTTCTGGCAAGGAGTTGTTAACAACAAAAAAGAAGGTCTGGATTTGATTGATTTAAAAAAGCAGGCTTTTGTGATTGTCTGTTTTCACAAATGTTTTGTGCATTTGTCAGAGTAAGAAATGTTGTTTTTCTTCATCTAGTTACCTTAAGGACTGTAATGTTCTAAAATACTTTTAAGTCATTTTAGAAATGGCTGTTACCCACAGTGACACAAAATGCCAGAGCCATGTACCTTTTTGTTAAGAAAGAAGTATCTTTAATCCGTTTCAGATAAAAAGGTAATAGCCTTTCCAGGAGCTGTTTTCAGTGTGAGAGTGAAAAAGCAGTATATCAGAATTATAAATGGATCTGTGCGTCATTATATAGTAATTTAGGATTCACTCAATGATGTAACAAAATTAACAACATAATTTCATTGTGTAACTGTATCTTATTAAAGAACAACTGTCTGACATTCTCTTACAGTTGCTTTATTTAACTTCATGCAAATATTATTAGTAGTGACATTTCTCTATTGTACATTAGATTCTCTCATTAGCATGATGTGTTAGTTATCACCAGAGAAATCACTTCTGGATAGGTGAGCGGGAAGCCAAGAAAACTAAAAATTAAATCAATGATGTATATTAATACAGACGCGTCTGTTCATGAGAGATATGGTACAGTAAGTTCAACTTTTTTTCCTTGCGTAAATGCATGATTATTCCAAGGAAAACTAAATAATACTTACAATACATGGACTATGCATTAATATTGCTAGAAATAAAATATAAGATTAAAGAAAAAATGTGCACTGCCTGTTTGAGCTGTACTTGTACTCTTCAGTCTGATAGTTCCTAACATTGATGTAGACATAGGCACATAAACTGTTTATTGAGCCAGTATTTAAAAATAGGAGTGTAGTATAATGTCTAATGGATTGAAGGTGAAAGCTTTTTAAATGTTCCTGGCTTGCTAGTCACAAAGGTTGTTTGCAATTTTAACATTTATTAAGTAATTAATCATTATACTGTAGCATGTAGCTACACTTTTAATATAGATGTACATGCAAAAAGAGTTCAAACTTAATCTGACAACAGGCTATTATTCCATACATTGGTTTATTATGAACATTTTGGGAGGAAGATTAACATTGGGAAAATGCTTTTTGTAGTTTACGGTAGTTAACAATTGCCTTTGTCAGTAAGCATCAGCAAGCATGGTAATTCTATTTAAAATATATTGCTTTATCACACCATTTTAAAGATTAGCTGACCCCAGGTGGGATTTTTTTTTTTGTTCTTCATGAATAAGTTCACGTGCTAGTATGAATTCAGAAGCTTTATCAGGTTACGTTGTCTTAATTTCAGACACTTGCTCTAATGTTGTTGGGTGTTTTTGTAAAGCATGGTTTAGACCTGTAGTGGTTCATGTCCTTGTTTAGCAAATTAAAAATATTTGCATCAAGAATTTTGTGCTGCTTCTGATATGCCTCAGAATGGAAGCATTAGAAAATAATGTACATGACAAAAGCACAGGATGTTTTGTATGGCATATAGCACCTAGACATAGAAGTACATGCAGTGATAGTTACATGGCTATGTGCGTGCAACATGATTGAAAATAAAATCCTCTTTCAGTAGGTTCTCTTGCTGTGTTCAGTGCAAAATGTTTCCCATTCCTCTCTGTACATATTAATCTTGCACATATATCCATACAGTGTTTGAATATATTTGTGCCATTATGTATTTTAGTTGATGATGTGCTAAGAACACTGTCAGATCTTTGCTTAACTTTGAGATATCTGTGCACAAAACTGTAAAATCTGTATGAAGCATTGAAGCATTTATTAAAGCACATGCTCAAATATATTGTGAAATAAGCACTAGTGTTTAACATTTTAAAAGGTATAGTTTTTCTTTTTTTCTGTTTTTCTACTTTGTATTTTAGTGGTTACTTACTAATATACAGTTTTCTGGGGATTTGATTAATGTAGTGGCAGAACAGATTTGGTATATAACAGCAGCAGAGTCTCCTGCTCTTATGTCAGGGTTAAGAGCCAAGGCAGATCTTCCCTAACTAATTAGATGCTGAGTAAGGCATCTTAGTGAAGTTGGGGCAAAAGTGAATGGGTCACAGCTGAGGCAAGATTGCAAGGACTGTACTGATAGTGAAAGCATTCGCATTTGCCAGGTCGTTGTGACACTGTGCTGATTGCAAGGGAACACTCTGTTCACTGATACAGAACTGCCGTCATAAAGTACAATCAGAAACAAAAGCTTTAAAGAGCTTTTACTTTTTACTAGAAATGCTCAAAACATATGCTGCGTATAGCTTGCTTTGCTCAGTTATTTTTCTCAAAGAATAGTGCTCATGCTTTTGTAAAAGGATTTGCCTTGTATACTAATGGTTCTTTGCAGTTTAGAAGAATTTCCAAACTTGGGTCTCCTGGTATACCCAGGAGGTGATGAATCATACTGGCTCAAGAAAGAGAAGGCTGGAACTGAGAAGAGGCAGAAAGGAGGAATTCCATTGTTGCTGTCTCTTAATCTTTTAGTTCAGAAAGAGAATCACTAATGCAGCTTTCTACTAGAATTCAGGGAGCGTAATGACAAAATTTCAGCATCTAGATAAACTGCAATTAAGGGATTTATTTTTTTGTCCAGCCTGCCGGTAGAAAGAGGTAAACTTAAAAAGCAGTTTTATTAAATGAAAGCCCGTGTATTTATATACAGTTTTTCAAAGAGGCAAAATGCATTCTTTAGCTTAACATCAGTCTGTCTAACAAATGCCCAAAATAAGACTGTACATCAGCCTGTGGACAGGCATCTGTTGCTTTGTTACTGCTCACCCCACTCATTATAGTAATGCCCTAATGCCTCCTTTACCTTACTGAAATACTTGACAACTGTTTTCTAAATGATTTTTCTTCACTGACAACGAAAACAGTGCCACTTGTAACGGCTGTGTCACACAACATTTTGTCCTAGAGAGGCCATCTCTTTTGGAGGGCGGGGGGTGAGCATCTCAGAACTGCTTTGATCAGTGTGAACTTGCCAACAGTGTACCGTTGATGCTATTCTGACTCTCTCGGGAAGCCATTGCATCCCCATCCTCTACCGATGATGCGTATCTGTGCACTTGTGCAAAGGAAAGGAGAGAGTGTCATCTGCCACTTAGAGAGCACGGGAGTTCAGAAGAGAAAATGACACAATTACAATCCTGCCATTCCTTCCCGTGCACAACACGAAGTCAGCAAGGTTTTCGTATAAAGTGAATAATAAGTGATACTTTAAGAAGCTTTGTGGAAAGTAAGAAAATGTGTCCTGGGGTTGTCATTAAAGCTGAAATGTGCTGTCACTGGCAGGTAAACTTACTGTGATATTTGAGATGATGTTTATTTGGAAATGCACCACAACACAAATACGTCAGTAGAGATCAGTGCTGCAGTCTGCCTACCTGTGTGTTTTGGAGTATGCCGCTTACACAAGAATTTGAATGGCATGATAAATGTCTCCGTTTTTTTGTAATACCTACTGCAGCTAATGTTGAGAGGAGCATTAATTGCTCTTCTTTTTCTTGGTTATTTTTAAGACCTCCAGAGAACAGTGAGACACACCTGATGAACACAATTTGCTCATTTGTGGTTGTTCTTTTTAAACTTTATTTAACCAGAATTCCAGGGAAGGAGATAGATTACCTGATTCTCTGCATATGTATTTTCTCCATGCATTCCATAGTATATTTCTTAAATATAGATAACTTCAAAATGCAATACTTCAGGCTTTGAACAGTTCAAATGAAAATGTTGTACAGTGTAGTTCTTTTCAGACGAACAATTCAACATTTGGTGTGTACCAGTGAGAGGTAAATAGAATATGAAGGATCATACCCTCACCGTGATCCGAGCATGTGTTTTCCATTCATGTCATTGGAGGCCCTGTCATGCATCAAGGACAGCATATAGTTTAGGTACAGAATTACAGATAGCAGTGTATTAGCCTTCAGAGTGAGCTGTAACTCGGAGCTCAATTCTGTAAGCTGTCTGTACGTGTGTAACTTTTATGAAGCTAAATATGCAGGCATTTTGCAAGATGATTTCAAAATGGTAAAGAACATTGTGCTCGTGTATTTTGATCTTTTCTATTGTTTAGACACTAAGGAGATGAACATGATTTAAAGGAAAAAAAAAGTTAGGCATTGCACTTTCTTAAAGAAATCTAAACTTGGCTTCCTGTTTTATCACAACCCAGAAATGACACCAAGTTCTCTGTTAAAGTCTCTGGTCAGGTCTGAGCTTTTAGACGTTACGAGCCTATGTATGATTTTGTGTATAAGTTACTGAAAGCTCAGTTTTTCATGGGTTACCCTGGAAGCCAGTGCAAAATTGCGGTTGCTTCCAGTTTGCCTCTGAATTTTTGAATTTTTTGAACCAGAAATCTCAAAATGAAATTTGGGCAGTGTAATTCAACATGGAGGAGGAATGTTTACAAGACTCCTTGCTACCTGGAATTGCCATCTTTTCCATAGGAAAACTAGCAACGCAGTAGGATAAAAGGTAATTTAATCAATAAAGTAGCATGTTGAAAGGAATTATTCTCGTTTACATGAAAATTTGGCTTACCAAAGTGTTCTATTGTCCCTGTTTTCTCATTAAGGGAAAAAAAACAAAAACAAAACCCAAACAAACCTGAAGATGTTATTGTCCGATCTTTTTATGCAAAGTGATTTCCTTATAGCATATTCATTGCCCTTTGCCTGCACAGAATACAAGACCTTGTGTACTGTACTGCAGTTTTATTGCTGCTTTCAGAGGGATGTCTTGTGAGATTGTACGGCTCCTGCAGAAGTACAACGACAAAATGTCATTTTATGATAGATCATTATTGATATCCTTTATTTATTTATGCCTTTCCTCATTTTTCTTTCCCTACAGTTTTTCTTGCTCTGTATCTATATCTGAACATGTATTAAAAGAAAAACTCTTCTTGGTAGTAATTGACTAATTGATTATAAGGGACTATAGGAAGAGATGGGGGGCAGAAAGGAGAAGCATCCCTTCCAAGGATGGCTAAATGTAGGTGCTGACATGCAAAGAGTTCAGTGTTTTGTGTTTCAGTGTGCTTGTATGCAAGAGCATGATAAAAATTTGTGATGCCCTGGCTTATCACATGGAAGGTGCCGAAAAGCATCTCAGTTCGATCTCTACTTTGTACAATTTCTTAACCAAGGCATTGCTAATATTTAAAAAGTAGCCCTCAGTGTATTTGTATTCCTGTATCTCAAATATGGGCTTTGTGTTTATTTGACAAAATAAATATCAAGAAAAATGGGAAAATTAAACTCATAGAATGCTTGAACACTTTTTTCCCTACACAGACTTAAAATACAAAAAATAATCAGCTTGGACATCAGTGAGTTGTTTAAAAGCAATTAAAACCACAAACCTGTATCACTGTGTTCAGACTTAGTTCTTCATTAAAAATATGCCAAGTATTTTTTTTCTTGCAGGAATTCTTTAAAACTTAAATTTTATGGCAGTCTGTAAAATGGAGTTCATAGGAAAACAGTCTCCTCAGAAGTGGTAGCGACTGTGTTTCTGTGTAGTGGACATAGGGGTTTTCACATTTCCTATTTTTAACTTGTAGTGGCTGTTTGTTCCCTGGACAGTTTAGTTTTTAAAATACATAAATTTGATAAGAATATCTGAAATAGATGTCTTGGGGAGGAGGGAGGTACAAACTAATGAAGAGTATGCAAGGAAAAAAATAATTACTTCCAGCTGGCTTTATATAATAAAACTACTATTAAAATGAGGAGCTCCATTAGCAAGGCTTTAATTATATATTTTCTTTCGTTTCTAAATAAATACTATAGTCTTTAGAAAAATAACACGTAAATGAGTTAAGCGTGACAGCCCTTGCTCTAGCCAGGGAAAAATATAAAGAAGTACCAACTCGTCTACCCTGCCTTAATGCCCCACAGCAGTTGACATTGCTGGAATGCCTCCTGCAGCTGGTGGCATATGACTGTCATTTGCAGGCAGGATATACGGAGAGTTTACACAATGGAGGCATTCATGAAAGTGTTCCTCATCTGGGACTCCTGCAAGCTCTCATTTTATTGACCCTGTCAGAATTTAACTGGTAGGCTGTCAAATTATGTGTTGCTTTATCTAATATTAGTTTTTCTTTTAAATTAGAATGCAAGGAAGAAGGGGTTGTGGAAAGCAGGTATGAAAAGCAAGACCAACTTCTGGTTTACTCTTTCTAAGCCAGGGAAAACATAAGAGCCGTGTAAGAACTTTATCATTTGTGCTACAAATTGTAAGGATTCTATTTTTTGTTCAAGATTAAATAATGTGATTTAGTTACGGAGCTTTTTCAGGGTTTGGGATGGGGTGGGGTTTCTTTAGCACTCAAAGCCTTAAACAAAAATCTGTTTTCTAAATTACGATGTCTCTCAAATGTAACTCGACCGTCAGTGTACAAACACTTTTATGAAACAGCTCACTCTTTAACTGCTGGTGTCCTTGAAGATTGCAGCAAAAGTGTCTCTATACAGGCTTCCCCAAAAAGAGATTTATTCATATGCTTTGCTGCATCTTTATGCAGAGTGCCATAAACAAATGCCTGGTACTTAACAGGTTTTATAATGTTCTGCAAACAATGTAATAATCTGAGAGGTGATTGATGATTATAAATATGTTCTTTATATCACAGATTGGCTGCTTATTAATTCAATGGTGTTGAGGCATGACCTCTCCAAAGCTGTAATTTGCATAAAAAAAATAAAATGTATGCACAGCTTCATTGATATCTGGGAGAGAACTGGTT
Organism: Opisthocomus hoazin; assembly: GCF_030867145.1. Lineage (NCBI taxonomy): Eukaryota > Metazoa > Chordata > Aves > Opisthocomiformes > Opisthocomidae > Opisthocomus > Opisthocomus hoazin. Next base: position 24,691,951 of record NC_134454.1, on the reverse strand, counting down.
ACAGCGGCAGACAGCACACCAAAACATTGGCTTCATGCAGATGGAGCATACTGCAAGAAAAGTACCTTACGCAGTGAGTTACTCATTTTAATAGATCCTCCTATCCACCAGTCCATTGTTAATGCAGTGCTAAAGTTCAGTTCAGAGCGGGGTGGGGGGAGACAGAGAGGGAACGAGAAAGAACGATCAGATTGTTTTACAGAAAATAAATTTTAACCTGGAGGCTATCAATCACTTCATTTCTGCTAGGGAAAAAACCTCACTCACCATGTATGTTTTTGTTCTTGTATAGAAATAAGGTATGGCATGTGTCTGTCTGACGTGGGATCTCACTAGCGCAGATTTTATGTATTAAATTTTCTTATCATTGTTCTAATTTTTTAAAAATGTTGTATTTCTACTAGAATAGGGATAGCTGAATAGTAGACACTGTTTTATGTTAAGAAATATACGTGGCTGCCTGTGTTTGTCCTGTGCCATGTGTAATTTCCAGTTTCTTCCCACTTTGCTTCCCTATTTCCTAGAATAAAAAATCATTTTAAATACAAAAGACAAAGTAATCTAAATGGAATATTATTACACTATTTTGCAAGACCTCCTGAATACTGCTCTGGAATCCACTGAGATGTTGATTTTTCTCTGCAGGGATAAATAAGGACAACTTAAACATTTCAATTCACTTGGAAATGTGGGGTTTTTTTAACCTTTTGAGCTGTCATTCTGAAGACATTGTCTTCCTTTAAATATTTTAAAAATTAAATAGATTGCACAAGCTGTAGTATTAAATCAGTATTTAGCAAATCAAAGATAAGTTATTTACAAGAAGTTGACAAATGTAGAATTTCTTTCATGATAAGTGAATTTTCTTTCCAAGGAAAATGCTAGTTCTCCAGTGTTGGCGTAACACTCATTGTGAAGTGGCATTTTTTGTTTGCCCTAAAAATTGAGGAAAAATTGAAGCAGATGCATACTGGTGTATTTTCTTGTCAATGAGGGTAGTTTCGTCAGTGGCTTCTCAGTCTGATTGTCTAAGAAGAGAAGTAAAAAGTGGCTTTTAGAAAATGACCAGGAACATGGAAAATGTTCAGACAACAATAAAAATGGTTAGTGAATTTCCTACATCATCAGACTTACCTGACAATTTATTTAAAAGATTTTCTATCTTTTTTTTTCTGTTGTGAAAGCTTGTTGAGGTAGTCAGCCTGTCAGTACACTATTACAGGTCACAAACAAGGTATCGCAAACTCTTCTGCTGATAGAAAAGCTTTCTGTGGAAAAACAATACTTTAGAACACTAGAAAATTTTAATTTTAAGTGCCTAGTCCTGTTCTGACTGAAATCAATACAAGTATAGTCTATAATCACGGAACTGGTCTGAGGGCTTTTCCTACAGGCTTTCCTCAGCAAGAAGTAATTCGTGTTTTGCTTGTTTTGTGATGGGGAACATCTAAAATACTTATTAAATGAAGAAATAATTGTAGAATTAAAATTTGGGGAAGGGATTAGAGCATTAGAGCATTGAACTCTAGCTTCAAATAATGGAATATTTGTAGAAGTGTGACCTTTAAAGTCTAGGTTCTTCAAAATTTTAATTACACACTTAAGAGAAACTATCATATATGCTAGCTATTGAAAAAAAATCCTCTGATGCTCAGTGCTTGGCAGTTTTTTACTTTAAAATGCAATTTTATTCTTGCATAAAAATATATTTTTCGTTAATCTGTATCTTCATTAACAAAATCTTTCAAAAGGCAGTGGAAGGAAATTATTTAACTCATAGCATAGACAGCAATGATCTTAAAAAGTAAAACAACATCACAATTCCCTAAAACAAAATAAACCCCACTTAAAACATCTTTATTTGGTATTTATGTATCTTCTGCATGAAAGTTGCTTAGACATGATATTATGTCTTTTTGCATATTCTTATTTTTCTTTTTGCTGATGTTGGGAAGCTGACAGGTGTGAAAATGTTAAAGCAATTCAATTCATATGCAATTTTATAATTACAAAATTGAAATTTGGTTTCCTCCAAATTGACCTATATAAATCATGTTGTCTATGATTTTTCAGTTTGCATTTTTAAAGGCCTTTTTACTGATAGCTGAAATACAACTTTTCTAATATGTAAAGTACACAAAGTTTGTAAATATGTAAAACATTTGAAGTAAAGCTGCAGACAGGACACTGATTTTAAATGACTGGGTTTTCTTCCTGAACCTATCCCTTCTATACCAGATCCCCATCCCTTTCAAAATTCAGCAGTGGTCAGGTATAGCGTTTTGATTCTGCTCACTGACTTGTGTATGCATGTTTATGCACCCACAAACTGTAAAAAGAAAACTGACTATATGTGGCTTCGGGGAAAAGAAAGGAGTGGTGGGCGCAGATACCAGCTGGAGCTTGAGGCATGTGTTCTCTTCTGTGGCACCATTTTGTTGTTGATGTGGGAATGTAGCTAAACAGTGGCTACAGATGCTCCGCTAAATAAGGATCCACATAAATTCCAGCTGTGAACTTGTGATTCATCCTTCCCTGCACAAAAGATATGTTTCCATATGTCCCATAATGTTCCATATTTGATTTTTATCACACACTGTGTGCCAGTCTGAATCTCGTCTGCATGCTTTTTATGAATCCTATAACCCTTTCTCTCTTCTTCATCTGAATTAGAGTCATAACGCACCCCAGCCTCCATGCAAAAAATCCACCTTACAATAATACAGCATCCTTGTAAATAATTTTTTAATGAATCAAGTACATGAATAATATATCTATGTAACCACCGTAACACAATGTCTCGGCATATCTACAGAAAATCATAGCAGTCCATTTGAAAAGTATTTCTCTTGAAGACAACTCTGGAGTCCTTAAAATGATCTGAGTTCTAAGTAATTTCATCTTTAAAAATACTTGTATCTTACTTCACCTACTCAGGATGGATTTTTGTGATATAAACTATAATAACTTCAGGTATCTAGTATACATGGCTTCTCTTTATATTTTTAAGTATGTAATTGATTGGTAAAAACTCCATTTTGAATTATGAATAATGTCCATTGTTAAAGCATTTATGCTCATTGAGACCCACTGAAAAGAACTACAAAACTGTCACGGGTTCCATGGCACCAAATAAAATACATTCTTTTTTTTTTTTTTTTAATTATTGCTCTTACCCATTATAGTCTCTAGATGGGAATTTAGGGTATTTTTTCTCTGCTACCATAATGTAGATATGGAAATTGGCATCTGGAAGTGTAGGTATCCATGGCCCCAAGAGCATACAAAACCCCATAGTTTAAAATACTAAAAAACAAAGTAAGGATTTAAAAAACACTATCTGAATTGCAGTGTAGGGTTTTGAGTCAGCTTTTGTAATACAGTTAGGAGAAACGTGGTGCCTGCCACATGACTGGGGTGAAATATGGCTGCTGGTCAGCTCTGCAAGAAACATAGTGTTGCTAGAGCTTTGCAGTAAATTTTATGTATGATAGTCATTGACTATCATAAAACTCCTCAGAACATGAGGCAGAAGTCATGTTAGACAGCTGTAGTCTGAAAAGTGTGTATCTTCGTGAAAGTAAAACCTCAGAGGTTGCTGTAATTATTAAAGTAATGATTAAAGTGGTATACCTGGTCATTGGCTTTCGCAAGTTTTTGAAGCCAGTGCTTCTACCTCCAGAACAAATTTTAAATGGCTTGTCAGGAACTGGATGAAACGCTTGCAGTCTTCAGAAGTGAAGTTATTGTGCAGGTGTTGCAGCGGTGCTGCTATTTCCATACTAGCCAATTCCAGTATACTCACCTACATAGGTAGTTGTAGTTTTGTTCACCGAAGAAAAGTGCTATGAGAGTACGGTCTTCTGAAACAAGGCGTATCAAAGCAAATGCTGATATCTGCTATAAAGAAGCATTATTTAGCTGTGTGCAGAATCTGATGTCCAGTGCTTTTTTGTCTATTGTGTTGCAAGGAACAATGTCTGTTCATAATTTCAATTCTCCAGGCAAGTCAGATATCAACATTACACCAACATTTTTTGACAGAACGGATAGTTAATTAGTTCATATTTTAAACTGAAGGTCACTGTGTTATAGATTTCTATGGGAACAAAAAGAAAGAGCATCTAGTTAAAACGATGAGTAAGTGGGCCCTGTTGGCAGCAGTGTCTGAGGAAGCATTGAGTTGAACCACTGGTCACTGTCAAATTCCAATCAAAATGCAGATAAGTTTAGCATAAACATAATAAGGTGTTGGTGTGTTTCCAGAACCGTAAAGAGGACTTTAACTGGAGATTAGCAGTTTGTTTTACAGCTAGGCTAGGTATTTCAAATCAAGTTGACTGGTGCTGCTTGTAACGAAGCATCTGCAAAGTGGTCAGTGTGACGTTGGTATTCTGTGTTCAAGAAGTTCAGTGTCAACACAGCTGCGACTTACTACTTTTAGCAATCTCTCAGCTGGGAATTAGATAAAATACCTTTAATTTGGGCATGAGGTTGGGGGAGAGTACTGGGACAGGAGTATAATTTCAGATGCTATTAATTTTCACAAAATAACATTTGTGTGCTTTGTCTTGCCAGATAGTCTACAATGCTTTTCCTCATTTCACGTGCCAGGCTGTTTTTATATTATCATTTCCTTCTCCACTGTGTTTATCTTTTCTGAAAATAGTGAATGTAAGCTATTACAGACTGGGTGGGTGGCACACATTTGCACAGTAACTTTTAAAACACAGAGCAAGCATTTTATTTGGGTTTTGAAAACCACTGAGAGAACTTAATGCAGCTGCTCTCATGGCATCAAAGTGAAACATGTAAAAATCTCACTTTCTATTCTAAATAACCTTAGGGCTGTTGAGTCAGATATTTCCGGGTTGACATGTTTTGCACAGGAGTGACAGTGGCATTGAGTAGATATAGTAAATCTTAATGTTCCACTGAATCTGTTCACTGTTTTATGAGCTTTGCAGGGTACTCATCCTTAACAAAATGTCAAGTTAAAACATGTCACTTTGCCATAGTTGAAATTACTTACTTGTTTTTAATCAAAAAGCAACTCTTAATGGGCTGTTTTACTGTAGGCAGTAAGGAAAGTAGCTTTCCAGTTTAGCAGCAAGTAGTTCTTCTGGCCCATTATTTGCTGTCATTTCTACTTCGCATCCAGCAATGTGAAAAGGGTAGTGTGATTAAAATCTGACGATGCTGAATCAGGATGCTAGTGCTGCGTATCCTACACCAAGCAGAATTAGTATTTTTAGGAAGAGCTAGGCCTTTTTTAATGCACATCTTTCAGTTCTGTTAGGCAG